>NC_086292.1:900000-1004021 GCF_963924245.1 Chroicocephalus ridibundus | reverse complement strand
AAGGTATACAACGCCAGTATCGAGCTCCCAGGATGACACACGGAGATGGTCGGGGGCTCCTCCATCGGAGCACCCTTCGCCTTCCCACCCCTGTGTGGCAGTTGCCAATGTGCTTTTCACGGTGTCCTTCACAGGCCCATCCATGATGCCCGGAGCGGCCACCCCGCGCGCACGGCGCTGCAGAAGGGAGCTCGTCCCTCCGGCTGGTTTGAAAGAGCCTGCAGGGCTTTGCCATGCCGGCCTGGCTGCCGGTGGCCGTGGCAGGCTGTGAGTATGCAAAGGGGCTTGCGTGGGGCTTGCGTGGGCCACACACCTCCTCGCAGAGCATCTCCTCGCCGCGTCTCCGTCCTCTCCGTGCACCCTGCTCGGGGTGGCGGCGGTGTTGGGAGCCCTCCTGGCAGCCGCCTCCTTCCTCCCAGTGCCGCGGCATCACCGCACCTGGGTACCACCACCTCCTCTCCTCCACCGCATGCCTAAGGATCGCTTCCCTCCAGCCCCTTCTCTGCTCCTGACGGTGGCGTGCCCACCGGTACCCTTCCCTGCGCCTCTGAGCCTCCCCTCCAGCATCTTCCCTCTTCGCTTAGCCCAGCTTTCCTTTAGGTCCCTGTTCCTGTAGCTTGTTCTCTCTTCAGAACCAGGCATAACCTCTAAGACCCGCTAAAAGCAGCTCCAGGGTGACGGTTCTGGCAGGTTTTGGGGGCTGGAGATATCGGATGTGACTTTCCGCTTGTGACTTTCCACTTGCTACGTCCCGTTAACACCAGCAGGGCTGTGGTGGGATTCTCACGCCAGGGTTTTGTAGAGCCGGAGGGCGAGTTTCAGGGTCGCACTTGCAGACTGAGCCCCACATCAGCTCCATTGTCTCGCGGGGCGGGAAACTATAAAACATTGTCATGACAAAGGCTCTTGTGTAAAGGCCCCTTCAGATTCCTTTTTGTGTTAAAAAGCAGCTCGGCTGTAGGTTTTCCGCTGCGTTCAGGAAGGTCAGCTCTCAGACACCGGTTATTTCGCAGACAGGACTACATAGTCCCAACAAAGCGGGTTTCAGAGCTTGTTTCCAAGCGACACTCATCCTTCCAGGTGCCGAGGGAAAGAGCTGGCCATCCAGGGCTGAAGCCGCGCTCATTATGGCCCCTGTTGGCAACTTTTCTGCAACTTCCTGTGCAGAAAACACCCAAAAGTCCAGATTCCCGTCATTTTGATTCCAAAGGGCAAGAAATTGTCTCAACCATCTAAAAACATTTATATAGCACACCAATAAAAATGTTAGTTTTTATCTTGACAAAGGAGGAAGGAAATCAGATATCTGAGATAACGCACTTCAGGAAGTCAGTTGGTAACTTGTGCCAAAAAAAAAATAAATAGGATGTACATGCAGATTATATCGCTCTTTGGGCTTTTGCTTTAAACTAACTCATCCTGCTCTGGCATCTCTCCTGTTTCCAGACCTGTTGGTGGTTTTGCAGGGCTCCTCCGCCATGGTGGCAGTCACAGAAAGAAGAGTGGCAGCTGAAGGATCCTCCGTTCTGATGCACGCGCCGGATATCAGGAACGTGAACTTCACCGAGTGGGAATACATAAGAACACCACCAACACCACCCCGGAATTCATCCTGCAGTACTACGCAGATCACCAGTCTCCGACCATTTACGCGGCTTACCAAGGCAGGGTGGTGTTCTACCCAGGAGAACGGCTCCATCCTCCTCCAGAGGTTACGGGAGGCAGACAGCGGCGTCTATAAGGCAACAGTTGATCTGATGCAGGATAAAGCGCGGACAACCCTCCTCGAAGTTATCCGTAAGTCAAGTGTGTGGAGAGGGTGGTTTTCTCAGGCAAAGATTCACCAGTCAGTGCGGCAGCCAGGTCCAAGCGATGGGAACCAGGATAGAGCCGTGGGAACCAGGATAGAGCCGTGGGAACAAGGACAGAGCCGTGGACTCTGCCGTGGTTCGGGCTGGGCTGGCCACTGCAGCGAACCACAGATGCTCTGTGTTCCCGCCCTCCCCTCCAGAGAAGAGAGAGCATCTCCCTTCGGAGGAGAGCAGAGAGAACGAGAGAGAGCGAGAGAGACTTACGAGCTGAAAAGAAACTCAACTACTTTAATGTAACAAAATAATGATAATAAAAAGAATGAGATATTAATAAGAAAATAATGAAATACATACAAGATATACAAAGCCAGTATGGAGCTCCCAGGATGACGATCCCGTCACCGGCAGCACTGGGAAAGTCCCAGACTGGACTCAGCGATGGAAGGGAACTGGATTCCGGATCTGGATAGAGGAATACTTGGATCGGGATCAAAGGCAGACAAACAGAGGGCTCCTGGGACGTTTGCCATTGAAGAAAGAGGCTGACCCTTTGATCCCTCAGCTTTTATACTGAGCATCATGCAGATGGGATGGAATACCCTGTTGGTCAGTTCAGGGTCCCCTATCCTGTCCCCTCCTCCCTGGAAGAGGTCCTGTCCTGTCCTGTCCTGTCCTGTCCTCTGCTCTGTGCTCTTCCCTTTCCGAGCCTCCAGCGGGGCACACAACAAAGCGAGCTGACCCCGGTTGTTATAGCCATGAGCGTAAGCACACCGTTCCTCGGTGTTCACTATCAACATCAGATCTTATCTCTGCTAGAAGCCGACACTGAAAAACATGCCATTAATTTCCGAGAGTTCAGTTGGTTAGAAGAGGCTTAGCTGAAAAGTAAAATTACTGTAAAGAAAATTGGTTCTGTTTTACCTCAAACCAGGACAGGATCGCAGAATTTCTCAAGTTCGAAGGGACCCACAAGGATCATCGAGTCCAACTCCCTGCTCCTCGCAGGACCACCTAACACTAAACCATATGACTAAGAGCATTGTCCGGATGCTGCTTGATCCTGGACAGGCTTGTGCCGAGACCACTTCCCTGGGGAGCCTGTTCCAGGGACCGACCACCCTCTCAGTGAGGAACCTTTTCCTAACGTCCAGTCTGAACTTCCCCTTATGCAGCTTCATTCCATTTCCTCGTATCCTATCGCTGGTCACCAGAGAGGGGAGCAGCACCTCCCTCTCCACTGCATCCCTTGAGGAAGCTGTAGACTGCGATGAGGTCCCCCCCTCAGCCTCCTCTTCTCCAGGCTGAACAAGCCAAGTCACTTCAGCTGCTCCTCCTAAGTCCTGCCCTCGGGGCCTTTCACCATCTTGGTCACCCTCCCCAGGACACGCTCTAATGGTTTGATGTCCTTCTTCTATTGAGGCCCCCAAAACTGCACAGAGAACTCGAGGTGAGGCCACACCAGTGCAGTGTCGAGCGGGACAATCACCTCCCTCCACCGGCTCACCGTGCTGTGCTTGATGCGCCCTAGGACACGGTTGGCTGCCAGGGCACAGTGTTGACTCCTCTTCAACTTGCCATCAACCCAACCGCCACATCTCTTTCCATGGGGCTGCTCTCCAGCCTGTCATCGCCCAGTTTGTACGTATAACCAAGATTACCCCATCCCACGTGGAGAACCTGGCACTTGCTCTTGTTGAATTTCATACGGTTGGTGATTGCCCAGCTCTCTGGTCTCTCCAGACCTCTGCAAGGTCTCTCTGCCCTCAAGGGACTCCACAGCTCCTCCTAGTTTAGTATCATCAGCCAACTTAATTAATTCGACTCCCGCATCCAGATCATTTATAAAAACATTAAAGAGCACTGGCCCTAAAATTGAGCCCTGGGGAACCCCACTGGTGACCCGCCGCCAGCCTGATGTCACCCCATTTACTATAACCCTTTGAGCCTGACCCGTCAGCCAGTTGCTCACCCAGCGTATTATGGACTTGTCCAGCAGTGTGCTGTGACCTCCACCACAGAAGGATGCTGTGAGAGACAGTATCAAAAACTGATAAAATCAAAAAAACACATTTACTGGCTTCCCTTGGTCCTTGTCATAAAAGGAAATTAAGTTAGCTAAGTAGGCCTTTCCCCTCGTGAACCCATGTTGGCTACGACCAACAACTGTGTTGTCTCTCAAGTGATTTTCAGTTACTCCCAGAATAACCTTCTCCATAATTTTACCAGGCACCAAGACTGACAGGCCTGTAATTAATTACTGGGGTCTTCCTTCTCATCCTTCTTGAAAACTGGGACAATATTTGCCAGCTTCCAGTTGACTCGGCCTCTCCAGATTCCCGAGACCATTGGAAAATAATGGAGAGAGTTCCTGCGATAACATCAGCCAGCTGTCTCAGGACCCTGGGATGAATCCCGTGGCGTTTATGTACATCCAGCTGGAGCAGCGAGTCTCCAACTAGAGGAGGGTTTTGGATTTCATCACTGCCTTGAAAGACACAGCCTGGAAGCCCTAAAGGAGTTGTTGGGAAATGCCAGAGGGTTTTTTTTGCAACTGAGTCTGACTGTGGCTTGAGTTCCTGGTTGGGACATCAGGCTGCATGGTGCCTTCATCCTGGAGTGATAGAAATGGGGAACGGGAACACCTTCTGCCTTAACTTTTATCTAGTTGTTTTGTCATGAACAGCCACAAGAGTATGGCATAAAATTCCTTCAGGAGAAGGAGTTTCTGCTGACATGTGATGGGCAAAACAAACGCTGTGGTAATGAGCAGCAGAGTCCCATGTTGCTGCCCTTTGGCTGAACTTCATGACTTCTTTGACCTCTCCTTTACTTCCACAGCCACTGCTGTGTGGGAAGAGCCCTCTTCCCCTGGGACGCCCCATGGCACACAGTGTCCGGAAAGTCTCTGCCATCACTTCCCAGCGTAATCCCAGCTCGCTGCTCTTTTGGATCGGTGTCCCTGAGCCCAGGGTGCCATGCCTGATCTCCAGGGGTTGGCAGTGTCCATCCTAGGGGTGGCGTGGTGGCAGGGATGGGGACATCTGCTTTCTACGTTGAACTTGGTGGATGTTGTCCTGCTCCTGCAGTAACTTCTCTCTCTCCAAGCTGGCCTAGGGTGTAAATCAGAAGGGAAGGGCCTGCTCTCTCCCCAAGGGGCTCGGTGTGCTTGCATGTCGGCCAGTTTTCAGGTCCAAAGCAAGGCAGTTCTCGTGCTCCTGGGAGCGCTGCCACGCTGCTCTCTGCTTTTCAGAGCCTGTGCCCCAGCCTGAGCTCCAGTGCAGTTCGAAGGTGGCAGGTTCGCCCATCGAGCTGGTCTGCGTGGTGCCAGAGGGAACGGTGGCTTCCATCTCCTGGAAGAAGGACGGACACCCCCTTCCCCCCGAAAAGTGCTATCTGCTCTCTGAAAAAGACACCGTGCTGCAGATAAGGAATGGCGAGAAGTCGGACTGCGGCTCCTACTCCTGCAACGTCAGCAACGTGATAAGCTGGAAGGAGGCATCCCTGGACCTGACGGTGACAGGTCAGTCTTGCCCTGCCTTGGCAGGTCCGGCGCTTTGTCGTGTTGCCGCAGGTCCATCCCGCAGTGTGGACCATGGTCTCTCATCCATTTTCCCGAGCAAGGAAGACCCAGGACTCGTCCCTTGGGTTTTCCAGCATTTGCGGTTTCCTGGGATTGCCGCTCTGTGTTTCAGGGTTGTCCCCAGCGCGGGGTTTCCCTCCTGCCCTGCCTTGCAGGTCTCACACCTCCTCTACGCCACGTGCGGAGGCTGGCTGTTGTCACGCTGATGTTCGTCGCCTTCCCCACCATCGGCTTCGTTGTCCTGCTCTGGCAGCTGAGGGAGCAGAGGTTCGGTGAGTGCCAGGACTGCACCCCGGCCCCCACACCCACCCCTTCTCTCCCCACCGTGGGCAGGGCGGGTGGCAGAAAGCCTCAGCCAAGTTCCTTCTCCCGTCGTCCTAATTCGCTTCGGTAGCAGGGGGAAATGTGCTCAGCTCGTGCATTTCTTCTTATGCCTCTGTGGCTTGCCTAGGAAATAAAACTCCTTAGAAGCAGCTAATCCCAGAGGGCTTTGTGGGAGATGGAGCCAGAAATATCACAGTACCGAGCGTACGAGTCATTCCTTTCCCATTCCTCAGGCATCCCTGGGAAGAAATAGAGAGTGCAGGACACGCAGGCTGCATGGGAAGAGCCTTCCCGTGGCCAAAGGTCACGTCTCATGGGTTTTGGTGACCAAGCACGCTGGTGTTTGAGTCGTGACATTGGATCCATGCCCCAGGAGCACACAGGCTACCGTGGGTGCTTCTGTAGCAACATTATACAGTGATTAGCAGAAAACAAACCTAAAGACGTAGGCAACAGAAAGTCCTCCCACACCGTCTTTGTAACCTGCTAGTGCTGCCTTCTACCCACCAGGAATGATTCCCAGAGTAACAGAGACCACCTGGAGAGCAGAGGTGAAGCCCTACAGCAGGAACGTTCTCCCACGTGTGTTTGTCTCTCGGCACTAACACGGGGGACACGTGCAGGCTGGGGCGTGAGGACTTGCCTGTGGGGGTAATCCCTCCTGAGGAGCTCTGCATGCCTGCTGCTTGGGGCAGGAGCTTGTGCCGTGTGGGCTTTCCCCCATGAAATGGGTCTCCAGAGGAAATCCAGCACTTGTCAGGTCATTACAGGAGGCAAAAACTGGGGCAGAAGCATTGCGAAGTGCCTCACTAGGTGGAACTGGTGCCTGGTTCAGTGTGGAACAGCCCCAAATGTGGCTGGTTTCTCCTGGTTCATCCTGAAGTCAAACAAAGCCCTTGAAAGTTCACCAGTTCTTCAGGGTTTCTAAGCCTCAGGGCTTCAATTCTTTACAAAGAAAACCTGTGCTTGTTGTTTATCTTCCCTTGGCAGGCTGCACCCATCCTGTTTGTGTGGTGCTCAGCATGTTTGACTTTTTTCCCAGGAACGGAAGCACTGAAACAGGTAACTCTGTTCACCCACGGACTGCTGTGTGTCTCCTCTCTCCTCCTGCTTGCCGCCTCCATCATCTGGATGCAGGAAGAAGGTAGGATTCATTTAACCTGCTTTGTTCTTGATGGCTTCAGTGTCTCATCTTTCTTTTTCCTCCAGGTCTTTGCAGTAGCGTCTTTGATGTAGTGGTATTTGACTTGCAGAAACTGAAGTTAGACTTCACTGCTTGGTAGCCCGCAGGCTCCTCTTTCTCTGCTCTTCTGAAACCGAAGGCCTACATCTGTCCCTTTGCGCTCTTCAGGCACCACTCCCCCTTCTCCAGGACTTCTCAGAAGTTAAAAAGCGGTTCAGAAACCACTCCCACCAGACCTTAAGGCACCATGGGTGACGAACACAGAGCTCGGCTGTTCTAAAAGCGCTCTGTAGCCAGTTCTTCCCTGCCCCGGGCTGAGGCTCCCTGTCTGTCATGCCACGGGGGCTCTTCGCTGCACACAGCAGCGTGTCTGCAAGCAGACGTTGAGGCAAACAAGCCCAAAGGAACCCCCTCTGAAACACGCGGGTCATCTCCCCATTCTCTGTTGAAAGGATGCTGCCTGTGTGTACGTTTATAATAGATATCGCTTGCTCCCAACTTCCAGGACAGGAGCCGTTCTCGGCTGTAGGATACGGTCCCCTGGCCAGCAGCGCCAAGCCAGTCCCGCTTCCAGACCCATCCCCAGGCCATGGGGACCCTTCTTGGCCGCAGCCCTGCTCCCGCTGCACAGCCCCGTTGCAGGGGGTGATGGATCCTGCACTCCCAGACGCAGCCGTTGGGCGCAGGGCCACCACCAGCCGACTTCCCTTGCCTTGTTCTCAGACCTCCACTGGTTTCCATCTTACCTCCTGGTTTGCTTCTGCTCCCGCAGGTCTTTCTGCTGCCTTCGTCTTGCTTGGGCTGTTCTTCTTTGCTGCGGCGATAGGAACCGCCCAGGCGGCGGCGGCAGCGGTGTGGAGACCAGCAGCTCTCATCCCCTTCAAAAGCAAAGCGTGTAAGTTGCTGTTTATGGGCTAAACCTCTGGTGAAAAAGGCCTGAGGGGAGCCCAGGAGGAAACTCCTTAGGTTTTCACTCCCGGGAGGGAGCGGCGGCTCGGCATGCTGCTGTGGCGCACGTCCAGAGACGTTGTCCACATGTTGACCACCCTCCCAGAAGCCCGTCTCCTCCGCATGCCAGCTGGCATTCCTTACGCGTTTTCCTCTCATCCATCACCAATTTTTCCCTCCCCCAGGGCACCGTGTTATCCGGAACTCCACAACCCCCACAACACTGATCGTCAACTTGTTGTTCGCCACCCTCTTGCTCCACAATACCCAGCAGCTCCATGGTAAGGGGTGGCCCGGGTTTGCACCGCTCGTGCTCTTGCTCGCCTTTCTTCTGGGGAGCGGTGGGGTATCTGGGGGGGCTTGGCTTCACTCAGGGCACAGAGAGTCCTTAGGTGGCTTTGCATGGCTGCTTCTTCAAGAAACCTTGTAGTTGACGTGGTGGCGGCAGCTTCGCGCTGAGCGGGGAGGTCGTAGCTCTCAGGTGGCAAAGCAAGGTTTGCCCCAGTGGCTCCATGATTTGAAACACAGGGATCCCCCCTCTCTCTCGCATAGGAAGTCCCTGGATTAAATTCATGGCGTCTGAATGTTCAAAGGGGGTGTTGGCCAGAGGAGCAACTGCTGACAAGTTCTCCCTTTCTCCTCGGCAGAGCGAGGCTGCTCGGAAGCCGTCGATCTGACCGCCAGCTGTGTCTCTGCTGTGGTAGCCATCCTCATCACGCTGCTGCTCCTCTTCCTGTGGCGTAAGTCGCCCCGCGGTCTCCTTCCAGCAACCGTAACGAGCTGCTCAGCCCCGGAGAATCCCCAGGCTCAGCTCTCACACCCTCCCCTGGCAGCGGGCACGAGGAAAGATGCTTCCAGTCAGACAAAAGCCAGACTTTTCAAGAGCTGGACTGTCCAAATCAGCTGAGGACCCAACTCTGGTGTCCATCCTTTTAGGAAAGCCACAGTAGGCACCGGTCCCTGCCTGCGGTCCTTGCCAGCACCTCTGCTTTGTCCACGGATGCTCAAGGAAAGCGAGTTTCTCCTCCAGAATGTCCTACTGTGGTCTTCCCTAGCAATAGCCATACCCTGGTCAAAAGAACCTCAGCTACGGCAAGCTTTGGGAGGAGAAAACTATCTGATAAACAGGCAGAAATAGGTCTGAGAACATCTTCAGATGAGAATAAGTCATCTTAGTCAGGAGAGCAGCTGACCAGTCATCCCAGTGAGGTGGGACTTTCAGAGCGAGCTCCGGGGTGGGAGGGAAGAGATCAGGGAGGTGATTTCTACGTGTCTACTGTGGGTTTACTAGCTTCTGCTTTGAAAGTTCTGGTTTCTGTGGTCTCACCACACGAATCACCTTTAGCCATGATCAGCAATTGTGTCTGGCCTCCCCCCCGGCACAGGCTCTCTGGTGGCCCGGTCTCAAGGACCGGCTAGCCATCCCAGCGGGCTTCCTGAAAGCGCTGGCTCAGCCTTCGGGATCACAGGTAGCATCTCGGGGAACTGGCTAGAAGGAGGGACAACAGCGTGTTGAGGGGAGGATGCCCTCGAGGAGAGGATTGAACGGGGACTCTCGGGCTTTCCCAGAGCGGACAGAGCATTGGCAAGTCTGAAACACAGGAAATACCGCACCGACTCCATACGGCCAAAGGTTTTGGACACACAGAGACTCTGCCCAGCCCAAAGCTCCCATCTCCATTGCTCTCTGCTGACAGCTTTTCTTCACCCGCCCCATGAAAGGCAGGGTGCGGCCCGAATTGCCGGGGCGTTGTTGGAAACCCAAGAGTGACTTGGCCTTTCCTTTATTTCCAGATCACAGGAATATGCAGAAGGAGAAGACGATGAAAAGGCAGTGCACCACCCAGAGCACACAAGCCAGGGACACCTTGGTAACTCACTGCCATTAGCTGGTTCCCTGCTATTGCAAATCCTTATTATTTAATGATGAATATTAAATTCATAATGGGTATTTATGAATATTTAATTTATAATAGCAAAGAAGCATCTGCCTGCCTTCCTGCAGAATGCTACGGGCTTTGTCCCCACCCTGGGGGAGACACGATGAGCTGCTGGGAGCTGCTGCTGTAGTTCAGCTCAGTCCCATGGACTGGTTTGGGTGGGAAGGGACCTTAAAGCCCACCCAGTGGCACCCCCTGCCCTGGGCAGGGACACCTCCCACCAGCCCAGGTTGCTCCAAGCCCCGTCCAACCTGGCCTTGAACCCCTCCAGGGATGGGGCAGCCACAGCTTCTCTGGGCAACCTGGGCCAGGGGCTCACCACCCCCACAGCAAAGAGTTTCTTCTTTGTATCTAGTCTAAATCTCCCCTCTTTTAGTTTAAAAGTCTTACTGAAAGAGGCCCTGCTAAAAAGTCCGTCCCCATCTTTCTTCTACGCCCCCTGTAAGTACTGGAAGGGGCCCCAAGGTCTCCCCAGAGCCCCAGGTTCACAGGGCCCCCCTTCTCGAGCTCGTCCGGGTCCCTCTGGATGGCATCCCCGTGGGACGCGGGGGGACTCTGCCCCGTCCTGGGGAGTTTTCCTGGCTTTGGGGGTGCGGTGGAGGATGTCCCGAGCACTGCCTGTGACAGCACCGCAGGGAAGTGCTCGGCTGCCGGGGAAGCATCTCGGTGTGCTGAGTATGCCAGTTCTCAGGGCTGCTACAGTTTGATTTGGGTGAAAACATACTCTTCTACTACACCTCACCCCAAAATAGCTACAAATAAGACACGGAGCAAAACCACAGGTCCTTCACCCATCACATCAATGCTAAATACACACACCTGCACTCGCGTCACGCTCTCCTCCTGCCCTGCTCTGCCTCAGGGAAACCTCCCTCCCTTCCACCTTCCTCCCACTTTCCTCCCTCCCTCGCCTCCTTATTTCAGAGATGCTGGGGGGATTTGGGGGTCAGGGGAGCCCCCCTTTACTCCTCCTGCAGCCGAGCCTGAGGTTGGTCTCGGCACGTGGGGGGCTGATGCTGCAGCCCTGCATTTTGGGGCTGCTGGGAGGGGGTCATGGTGTGGGGGGGATGGATTTACTGCCTCCCCCCAGGCCAGTCTTTGGGGGTGACTGGAGGGACTGGGATGTCCGTAGGAGTGCAATGGCACCGTGTGCTGGGGGGGGATGCTCATCCCAGGGCTGGGACAACCTGCCCCCCGCCAGCAGCGCGGCTGGCTGCGGGATGCTTCCCAGAGTGGCTGAAGAGCTCCCAGTTCGTTCCGTGCCACCAAAGGACACGGTCCCTCTGTTTTTGGCAGGTGGTGGAAGAAACCCGAGGACAGCGGCAGGAAGGGGAGTAAAGTGTTGTCCCTCCACCCGCCGGGAAGGAGCCCCCAGGAGCTGGGAGCCGTCCGACAAAGCAAGACATCCATAAGCTCTGCCTCTGCCTGGCATCACCGAGGTGAGGCTTTGGGCCAAAATCTTGCCAAAATGTTGCCGCCCAGGTCTCCAAACAATAGCTCCAGGCGACAAATGATACTCCCCCCACCCACCTTCCCTGCCCCTTATTTATAAAATGAAGCCAGAAGTTGTATCAGACGCCAAGCTGGAGGTAAACCATCCTCACTAACGCCGTCATGCCACGCGCCTTCTTTTTTTAGTATGCTCATCAGTCAAAAAAAACCCTAACCAAAAAGACAAGTAAATGTCCACCAAGGGAAAAAGCTGTACTTCAAGGAATTCAATCCACTTTTCTCAGCTGGAATGTATCGCCACTATTAATTAGAGCCGACAACTGCCAAAGAGCAGGTTGACTCCCGGCGTTAGCGGCTGGTGATGGGTCTGGTACACAAGCACCGTTGCTGCCCAAGCACGGCCGAGGTGCCGCTGCCGGAGCTGCCCGGGCTTCTGCTGCCGAAGCTTTAAGCTGCCTCGGGTTTGCTCTCGGCAGAGCTCTGCCGACTCTGCCCACGCCGGGGTTTCGGTGTCACCCCCATGTGTGACGTTAC
Organism: Chroicocephalus ridibundus; assembly: GCF_963924245.1. Lineage (NCBI taxonomy): Eukaryota > Metazoa > Chordata > Aves > Charadriiformes > Laridae > Chroicocephalus > Chroicocephalus ridibundus. Next base: position 992,249 of record NC_086292.1, on the reverse strand, counting down.
TTTCTTCCTCCTCCTGCTTTTATGAGTGCCTTTCCCAGGCACAGCCAGTCGGGCGGGCGGTTCTCGGGGGAGGCAGCTCCGTGATCACGCTCCCCTTGCAGCTCGCCTGCCCTCAGTTTTGCAAGGCAAATGTCGCCGTGTCGTAGCACCTTCCTCAGAAAACCCAGCCCAAGCCCTTGTCCGTCTGTCCTGTGCCCGCTCCTGTCCTTCCCCGCCTGCTGCCAGCTCCTCCGGGCATAGCTTTGACCCCACACCCCCATCCCTGGAAAGCCCTGGCTTTGGGAAGGCTCACCAGGAAAGGCAGCTCCATCGGTATCCCTGTGTCATTCAGGGTGGGATTTTTTTAGCATATTTTAAAGCATCCCTGAACTCGACTGGCCTGAGCTGATTTCCCCTCCTGGGGGCTCAACTGACCTCGCCTTCATGCCGTGCCCTTCAGCAGCTCCCTTTGCAGGTTGTGGCGTTTTAGATGAAGTTGGAGTAAATCCTGCCAAGGTCCTTTTTTTTGTCCCCCTCAGACAGGACATCAGCTCTAAACGCTGGATGTCGTGTTCACCTGTTTAAAAAAAAAAAACAAGGACAAAAACACCTGATGCTGCTTTTTAATTTGCTTTGTTACAGCTGTTCTAATAAATGTATTTCACACGGATACTTCTGCATGTATCCCCCTTTTGCTTCCTCAAGGAGAAGGCTCCCAACCCCGCTCGCCGGCTGGGTCCTGCCCCGGGGGCAGCTGGACTGGCTTCCTCTGCCCCGGGGGGCGGTTCAGGGCTTTGCTGCCCCTGCCCCCAGCGGCTTCTCCCTCCCTGGAGGACCTGCTTTTTCCCGGCAAGGCTGGGATGGGGCTCGGGGTCTCCCCTGGTGCATCCTCGGGGCTGGTAAGCCACAGGAGGGTGCTGGGTGCTGCACCCTGGCTGGGGGGGTTCCCCCCATCCCCACCTCCCTCCACTTCCTTACGTCAAGCCCTGCTGCCCCTGCCTGAGCTCTGGCTGCTGCCGTGGCCCTGCAAGCCGTGGTGGCGGGGATGCTGCGGGTAGCAGCGGGCTCTCTTCCCACCTTCCCTTATCCCCTTGGCTTCCTTGGGATAGCCCTCGCCCCCAGATATACCCACCAGGCTGGATTCAGGGTGTCCTGAAGAGAAACAGCCCTCTCCCTGGCTGGGTTTGGGGCGCAGGGGACTGTTTCGCCACCAGCAGTGCAGCCTGGGCTGTGACCATCCTGTCCCGGCTCCTTTCAGGTTATCCGATCAAGGACATTCCCTCTGCAAAGGGGGAAGGAATAAATAACAGCACGTGGCGACATAGCCCAGGTAGGCAGGGGTGAAGGGGGATGACGCCAGAGACCAAAACATCTCTGGTCACCAATTGATGGGCCACCAAGAACTGACCGGCAGAGCCTTGGAAAGGACAAACCTGGAGTTTGCAACTAGCGAGAGGGGGGAAGCAGGAGGAAGGTGAGGATTTGGGGTGTTTGAGGGGGGATATGGGACTGGGCAAAGCTTATTAAGTGGGGGGGGAGAGGTAGAGGGGAGGAAGGTAAAAGCGGCCGGCTGCGTGTGAGCAGGCTGGGCTGAGCGGCTGATGGGAGCAGCCGTAAAGGTTATAATGGGAAAAACACTGACAGCAAATGCCTGCGAAAATGGTGGCAGCAGCAGCGGTCAGGCAGCCCGGGGACCGGGAGCATCCCTGAGCAGCGCAGCCGGCATCCCTGGCGCGCAGCTGGGCGCCCGAGAACCTGAAACAGCCCCAGATACCCTCCGTAACCACAAAACCGAGGTACGGAAAGGGGAAATTAAGTCAAAAAAGGCGGAAAACAGTCTGGGAAAGTAGGAATCGGTGACAGGTATTGGCTGCTTCAGCTGGAGGAAGAGAGAAACATCCCGGGAAGGCAAAAATTTGCCTGGGAAAAATAAAACACAACGTCATCTCGGGGCTGTTCCAAGTGAAAGAGAAACCTCTGCTGCAAATAGTGGTGTCCTGCGCCCCCTCCTGTCACCATGGTGGAAAAATTGCTCCCTTTCTACCCAAAATGGAGCCTCTCCCTGCAAAGAACCTCTCCCCGCGGGCGCCGGGGGGGGGGGGGGTGTCGCCTGGCTCCGGGTGCCCTGATGTCCCTCACCCCCGAGGGACACTTCGTCCAGCAGCATCGGCCTCAGCCCTGGGAGCGGCCTGACGAGCGCTGCACCGCTAACGGTTCAAATAATGCACGTTCGTATAGGTGTTACTATAGAAATTAATCATAGATACACATACGTCAAACATTGGTCTATAGATAGTGAGCTACGTGGAGACACAGATAAGTAGATACTTACTGCTTTGGTAGTGGTGACTTTGGTAGTAGCTTGAAAAATGTATATATACACTTGCGTTTCTGCGAGCAATGTTACAGCAACTTGAAACAGATACTTGCTTTACCGGTAGGGATTTGTTCGCTCGGCAAAACTCCAGCACGCCGAAACGCTTCTGCTGCCTGGGAGAGGCGCTTGGTCAGATTTCTGCCTACCCTGTTACAGCAAAGTGATTGAATTTCACCGTCTTTTGCTCGCGGCTTTGCTAATGAGGTGTACGGCGCGTGAAGCTGCCAAGGCTTCCCGGGGAGGGGGAAGAGCCGCGGGAGGGAGGAAGGTCCCGAAGGCACAAGGACGTGGAGGCGATGGGTGCTGGCAGCGTCTCTTCCCAGCGCATCGGCCGTGCTCCGGCACACAAACGCAGGGACCTGTTTGCTCAGGGCACGTTTAAACTCGGCATACGCTTTCTCTTTCCCAAAGGCTATTTTTCCCCCACCAGATTTAGCTGTTACAACGCCCAAAGGTATTTCCTGCAGCCCGGAGGATGCTCTTCTGATTACAAACGCAGCTCCTGCGCGTAAACCTGCACACAGAGGCCTCCAGATAAACCTCGAAGCCAAAACCTCCCCTGAAAAGCCGCCCCAGGGTGAAGCCCAGTGGCGTCTCCAGCCCCGTCGCACTTGTGGCATCGTCTCACGAGTCCAGCCACCCCTGGGACCACGGGCCGTGCCAGGGCGGCCGCTTGCCAGGCCACGGTGACTCAGGGAACTGATGCAGGTTAAAAATACCCTCACCCGGCTCCGGCGCGAGGTGCTTGGCTTGGTTTTAACCCCAGCTCAGCCCCCCCCGAGCTGCGACAGCCGCAGGAGGAGCCAGGCTGCCTGGGCGAGGGGGGGGGACGGGGATGCAGGACCCCCACAGCGGCAGCAAACGACGTCCCCAAGCGCAGCGGCTCTTCCCGCAGAGCCGGACGGACGTCGGGGGGAAATCCGGCACCTCCAAGGTCTGCCACCAGCCGCAGCCCACCGCTGGGGCCTGGAGCCCCCCGGGGTTATTCCCACCCCTACAGAGCAGGGCAATGTCAAATGGGATCTCACACGCACTTTTATTAGTAGCAACAGACATTAAAAAAACCCCCACGTCTCCAAAATGAGTTACAGACAACTCTTCAAAAAGTTTAGAAAACTCTTTTTTGTAAAACGCGGCTGCATTCGTTTTACACCCACTAGTGCAACAGGGAACTCGACAACCCGCACTGCAGCCTAAAACTGAGGTTAAAATCTAGTTCAGCTCACCCAAACTGCTCTGCTTCCTCCCACGCTTTAGTCGCAGCACGAAATCCCAGGCTGAGCGATGCCCCTTTGCTGCCTGACCCTTTATATCCCGCTTTTCTCCCCGGGTCAGGGCTCCTCTGCACCGTCTGCCCGAGCAGCGGCAGCGCAGGCAGGGGCCAAGACGGGCAAGCCACGAGCCAGTTCCCTCTCCCACGATTTTCCAATTTGCCCCAGCAATAGGTGTAGGACAGCTTAGGGACTGCTCATGCCGTGGGATATGATCTGGGTGCGCCTCTATTCTCCATAGAGAGGGGACGACTCCGAGGGGAGGGAAACCCACCGCTGCCCTGGCCAGGACAGCCCCTTGCCGCAGAAGCAGGGCTGCAGGCCAGACCCAAGCGGGAGAAACCTCCGCCCGTCCCACTCTCCACGCTGAGCGCTGAGCGCGGCTCGGGGCGAGGAGAGGGCCCCCAGCCACCAGCTGCTCCGGGAGAGAAGCCACCGCCCAGCGGTGACCAGGGCACCCAAAGCCCCTGCCCCCGCGCGGGCGACGGCTCAGACGGGGCACCGGACCTGGGGCCGTCCCCGTCGGAACGAAAAGGTGGGTGCGAACGCCCCGGCCTGAGGATCAGGAAGGCACTTTGCGAGGGGCAGCGCTCCTGGGAGAGCATCCAGTTTTCTCCAGGGTGGGTATGCCAGTTGTGCCTCCAGGCTAATTAATTTCAACTCTAAGAACAAATAACGACCCCTAACTAATTTCAACTGTAAGAATAACGACCCCTTCACGAGCAAAGCCCGGAGGACTCTGCAGAAGCAGCAGGGGGAAGGGAGGCAGCAGGACCAGGGGCTGGGAGCGGGGCTGCCCTGGCCACGTCAAACCAGGGCGAGTCACCGTCACCCGCAGGAGCCGCAGAAGGGAAGGACAAGCTTGGCCTGGGCACACGTCGAGAGGAGTGATGTCCCCCAGGTCCCGCCGGAGCCCAAGGCTGGAGGACAGAGGAGGCGGGCTCGGGAGCATCCCTGGGTGTCCCGTGCCAGGCTGCATCGCTGCTGTAACGCAGCCACGGGGGCTTCTTTGGGGTTTCCTTCCGAAAACACAACCGCTTTGCTGCTCCTCCGTCCCCTGCCGCCTTCCACTGGCTCCACTCATCTCCTGGCCCCCCCAGCGCACACCACAGCAAAATCCTGCCCTTTTTCCTCCCTCCGGGGGCCAACCCAAGTAGAATGCCCACGGACTCAGCCCCTGAGCCACCCCGGCAGGTCCCAGGCACAGCAGCGCACTGGGAAGCCACCGTGAGGGGCTCAAGCCCTGGGGACACAGGGGTTGGCACCGTGGCACTCCCCAGCATTTGTCCAGCAGGGACGGTGGCTCTTTCCAGAGCCATCAGCCCGTCCACAAGCTCTTAGCCCACCCTGGAGGAAGGCAGGAGAGGCAGGGAGGTCTGGAGCACAGCAGCAGCCGGGTCTGCAGGCACGGCCATGCCCACCTCTCCCCCAGGGGTGTGCCGGGGGCCCTGGGGAAGGGCAGGACGACACAGAAATAGTCCAAGCCTGTGTTTTACAAACAAATATTTGTAGGCTTTGGCAGCTTGAGCAATTCAGCGGTGAGCCCAGAAGAGGTGGGGACAGCAGCAGACGTCTGGCGCTCCCCAGGCAGCATCCACCACCACCACCACCACCATGGGGGGAAGGCAGCAAGGGCGCCGCCGCTCAGGCTCTACCTGCAAGGAGAAGAAGGTCTCCGTCTGAGCCACCTCCGGGCTGCGGATCCTCCATCTGCCACCCACTTAGACCCTCTCCAAGGCTTCAAGCAGCTGCAGGGTGTCACGTGCCGGTGGTGGCAGTGCCGAGAAGGTCTAGACCTGTGCTCTACTCGGAATTTCAGGAGCTACCTCGGCCAACTTCTCTCTGGGAGGAGTATCTGGGGCCTGGCTGCACAAGAGAACCGAGAGCTCTCTCATTTTTGACTGGCTGCAATGTGGGCTGGGGTCTTCCACCCTTAGGGGATCACATCCTTGTCCTCACCCTCCAGGAAGCTTCAGTTATTTTTATATATATATATGTATATATAGGTTTATGCCAATCTGGAAAGCATTACTGCAGTGGCGTTCCTCAGCCAGTGCTGGGACTGGTGCTGTTTAACATCTTTGTCAGCGACGTGGACAGTGGGATTTGAGGGCACCCTCAGCAAGTTTGCCCACGACACCAAGCTGTGTGGCACGGTCGCCACGCTGGAGGGAAGGGATGCCATCCAGAGGGACCGGCTGAGAGGGGGGCACATCCAACCTCGTGAGGTTCAACAAGGCCAAGTGCAAGGTCCTGCACATGGGTCATGGCAATCCCAAGCACAAATCCAGGCTGGGTGGAGAATGCCTGGAGAGCAGCCCTGGGGAGAAGGACTTGGGGGTGCTGGCGGATGAGAAGTTCCACATTCACCGGCAATGTGCCCTCACAGCCCAGAAACCCCCCGCGGCCTGGGCTCATCCCCAGCAGCGTGGGCAGCAGGGCGAGGGGGGATTCTGCCCCTCTGCTCCGCTCTGGGAGACCCCCCTGCAGCGCTGCCTCCAGCCCTGGGGCACCAACAGCAGAAGGACACAGAGCTGTTGGAGCGGGGCCGGAGGAGGCCCCAGAGCTGCTGGGAGGGCTGGAGCCCCTCTGCTGTGGGGACAGGCTGAGAGAGCTGGGGGGGTTCAGCCTGGAGAAGAGAAGGCTCCGCGGAGACCTTCCAGCCCCTGCCAGTCCCTAAAGGGGCTCCAGGAAAGCTGGGGAGGGACTCTGGAGCAGGTAGGGGGGCCATGGGACGAGGGGGAAGGGTTTTCCACACTGAAAGGGGGGAGATTGAGGTGAGATCTGGGGAAGGAACTCTCTGCTGTGAGGGGGGTGAGCCCCTGGCCCAGGGTGCCCAGAGAAGCTGTGGCTGCCCCATCCCTGGAGGGGTTCAAGGCCAGGTTGGACGGGGCTTGGAGCAACCTGGGCTGGTGGGAGGTGTCCCTGCCCAGGGCAGGGGGTGCCACTGGGTGGCCTTTAGGATCCCTTCCAGCCCAAACCATTCTATAATGATTCTGTGAAACCCGAGTTTGGCCCCATCTGAGCCACAGACATGCTTTGGAGAAGCTGAGTTTTCCCTCTGGGCAAAATTCTGCTCTCCCAAAAAACAGAGTGTGAGGTTTTGACTGTTTTTGCAACGGGAGGAACTGGGAGAGTACCACCACTCGTTACCCCAGTACACCTGCCTTCAGAAAACGTGTAATGGGAATTAAAAAGATAGCACAGAGGGAGACCAGGCGATGGAGCAAACGGATGGGGGCCAGGAGGAATGCCGAGGCTCCCCGCTGTCCCGTGCCTGCTTTGCTGGAGATAACAGCAGTATCAGGCTGGGGGGGGCAGGGATCAAGGATATTTCCAGAGCAAATCCCAGTGGAAACTAAATAGGGGGGACAGCACATCCTTTGAGCCCCTGGAGTGGGAAGAGCAACTCCTCATCTGCCTCTTACGTCTGCAAGGAGCGGCTGGCAAAGGACCCCAAGCCCTCCCGCTTGTCCGGCCCCGATCCAGCCCACGACAAACTCTGGCTGGTAGCTACGGCTGGAGGAGCTGGGCCACCAGGAAGAGAGGGGCTGAAAGCATCTTACCTGCAGACGTTGCGACACGGGCGGTCCCTCCTGCACCAGACGAAGAGACCTGGGGACAAACCAGTCATCACCTCCATTAAACGCCCCAGAGATGGTGCTCAGGCAAAGCGTGGCATCGCTCGTCTGGGAAACATCGAGCTAGGAGAGGCTCCCTGAGGCAGGGCTGGTGTTTGGGGGCTGGAGGAAACCACCCTTGCCCATGGCCAAGCTGCCCCACGGGTACCCATGGCCCCAGCCTGGCCACTGGCCGGGGAGCGGAGCCGGCCACCAGCCCTGGCCACGTCTGAGCAGGTACAAGGGATCATGACGGGGACGAGGAGAGCAGGAGAACACCGAGGAGCTCTTCTAGCTCCTACCCAGCGCCCGGAGGCTTTTCACAGGAAAAACCTGAAAACTTTGTGCAATAGCTAAACACACATAAATCACCTAGGGAGAACCTCCTACTTCTATTTTAAACTGCCAGATCCTCTTCTCAAGTCCAGACTTGGGCATTTCTTTGGTTTTTCATCCCACCTCCAAGTTTGCAGTTGGCAATCTCAGAATTGAAATCCCCGCTTTGCCAGGGACTGGGGATGGGCTGGAAAAAATGCTCTTCAGCTCCAAAAAAGGAGGAAAAGCAAGCCCACTGAGGTAGGAAGCACGGTTCGCTGCTGCGGGCAGAAAACCACAGCAGACCGCGGTGGGACGGGGACGCTCAGTGCTCCTACCCTAGAAGGGATGTGTGACACCCCCCAGGGCCCACGGGACTTTGGCGGGGGGTGACCCAGATAAGGAAAGTAAAGTATAATCTCATGCCTGCTCTGGACACGCAGGAGGCGTTTGTATGACAACCCTCCCTCCCGCGTCAGGGAGCGGGGAGGCGAGGGAAGGTGACGGAGGAGACATCACCGCCTGGGGTTAGGGACACCCTGCTTGAATCGAAGGCAGTGACAAAGCCCCAGCCCCGGCCAGGGGATGCCTGGGTGGGAAACCCAGGTCCCTGCAAGGACGTGGCACATCAGCCAGCACAGACCCTCCCACCCCATCCCTGGTCGCATCCCGCCCCTGCCGTAGCACCCACCGGCCAAAAAGCCGGGGTGAAGAGTCCGTCCCGGCACTCACCTGCGAGCAAGCCGATGACCACGCACGCCAGGATCACGGGCAAGAGCACATTGGCAGCATCTGCAAAGGAGAGGATCCACCGTCTCTGCGGCCAGCTGGAATTTAACCCCCCACCCCACACACTCCGAGCAAAAAGCAGGCAGTTACGGGACATGGAGGCACCTGGCGAGAGGATACGGTTTTTGGGGCCATTTCATTGAATCATAGAATTGCCCAGGTTGGAAGGGACCCTTCAGATGATCGAGTCCAACCATCAACCCAACACTGACAAAAACCATCACTAAACCGTATCTCTAGGCACTATGTCTGCCCGGCTTTTAAATACCTCCAGGGCTGGGGCATCAGGAAGAAATCCCCACTTACGCTGGACGTGGAGCAGGAAGGAGGTTTCATTCTGGCTAACTTCGTTGCGGACCACGCAAGCGTAGTAGCCGCTGTCGTTCATTGACGCTTTAACGATGCACAGGGTGCTGTTGTCAACAAAGTGGATGTGGTCGCTTCCCAGCAGCAGCTCCCCATTTTTCTTCCACCAGTACAAGTCTGCCTTCCCTTCCGGGACGTGGCAAACCAGTTTGGTGTTGCCTCCTGCCTTCACTGATGAGTTGCCCAGAATTTCTGGCTCGGACAGCGGTTCTGGGAGAGACGGAGCGACTGTCAGCATTCAAACCCGCAGCTCCCCGGGTGCCAGACCCAGAGCACCTTCCTCCGCAGCGATTCCCCGCTCTCCGGCTGCGGCGGAGGCTTTGCCATCGCGTCACTCACCGACAACGCGCAGCTGGAACCAGCCCGTGGCCTCCGACTCGGACCTGAAGCGGTACAGCCGGTCGTCCCCCCGCTGCAGCACCATCTGCAGTGAGAAGTCCGTCTCGTTGAACCTCGTGCGATTCTCGTAGGGGCGAGACGTGTTGGCGGGTCTATCGAAAGCATAATTGACGATGACCCCTTCCTGCGGGCCGCTTTTGTACTCCCAGAAGGCAGCTTTGCTGGCCCTCAGCGGGGGTATCGTCAGAAGCACGGTGCAGCCCACGGCCGAGACAAGTCTCTCCGATGCCGGCCGGAGATCAGCGGAGTAGCACGGGGAAAGCGTGCGGGCTGGAAAAGAAATCAGATTTTACTCTACAGCTTCAACTTCATCCACCTGCAAGGTGGCCGCAAAAACCCTCCCCGGCTCAGCTGCTCTGCAAACAGCAGCGCTGGGGACTTAATTATTTCGGGCTTTAAGCAGCGAGATGGAAAAGCAGAAGGTCCTGATGGTTGCGTACGACGTTTCCTTTGTATCTCTTGCCCAAAAAACACAGTTCTTTGCCTTAACACTCAGCTCCTGGACCTGCACCGCTCCTGAGGACGGCTGCCGCCCCTGGGGACCCCACAGCTCCCAGCGCCCACTCGGGGAGCCCTTCTCCTCCCTCCCCTGCACCAGGGGCACAAGGCCGGGGTGACTGAGCAGAAGGAGCCCTCACCGCCCACAACCGCTTTCCCGTCGGATCCCGGCCAAGAGAACGGGCTGTAGGAGACGAGAGAGCCCGAGAGCCCCTTCCCGATCGTCTTTTAAAAGCTTTTGTCCGGGCAAAAGCCGGGGTTTGGGCGAGCCCAGGTCTGGGACCGGCCTTGGCTTGCTCTGAAAGGAGCCAGGGGAACCTCCTCTGGGGGGGGTGCGGCTCGGCGAGGTGCAGCCCCCCTCCCCCCGGCGCTGGGGTTCGCCTGTGGAGCTCCCAACGCTCCACAAAGCAGGAAAACGGCCCAAAACGCGCGGAGCTCCATCCACCGGCACCGACCGCCCGGGCGGGACGCGCTCCCGGGGGGCCCGAGTGTCCCCCCGCCCCGTCCCCCGGTGACTTGCCTGTGATACCCAGCCCGGCTACCGAGCTGCCGGGGCAGGCGAGGAGGAGGAGGAGGAGGAAGAGAAGGGGCACCATCTGCGGGGCCGGAGCGGCGGCGGCTCCGCCACGAGTCCCCGGGACGCTCCCGCCGCCGGGGCGGGGACGGCGGGGCGGGACCGGGGCGGGGGCCGGGATCGGGGCCGCCCCGCCCGGCTGCTGCCGCTGTCGCTCAGCGGGTGACCTTGGGACAGGAGCCCGGGGTCCCCCTGGCCGGCCCGGGCTGCTCGGAACCGTGTGTGTCCCCCCCCGGGCTGCGGAGCGACGGCGCCGAGCGGGGAGGGACAGGCGAGGGGTGGCCACGGGTGCCCGGCCCGGCCCGGCCCCGCTTCCTCTCCTCCTCCTCCTCCTCCTCCTCTCCTCCCTTTCCCCTCTCCTCTCCTCCCTCTTCTCTCCCCCTTCCCCTGTTCGCTCTCGTCCCCTTCCCCTCCTGTCCCCTCCCCTTCCTTCCCCTTCCCTTTCCTTTTCCTTTTCCCTTTCCTTTTTCCTTTCGTTCCCCTTTCCCTTCCCCTTTCCCTCCTTCCTCTTCCTCTTCCTCTCCCGTCCCCTCCCCTCCCGTCCCTTCCCCTTCTCTTTCCCCTCTCCCTTCTCTCCTTCCCCTTCCCTTAACTCTTCCTCATTCCTCGTTCCCCTTCCCCTCTCCTCTTGCAGGAAGACCCCCAAGTGCAGCCCCCCCGGCTGCCCCTCCTGTACCCGCTCTATATGCCAGGGGGCAAAAAAAAACCCCAAATGCCAGGTCAAAAAGGGCGCTGGGGGAACGGCACAGACGTGTTCCCTGCCCCGGGGCTGCAGCCGGAGGCAGGGCTGTGCACCGGGACGGGGACAGGGAACGGCTCTGCCTGCCCGGGGAGACGGCAGGGATTCCCACTGCTCCCACCCCAGGTTTAGCACGGAAAGTACGAGGCGGGTGGGGATTTTTTTCTCCTTCCCCACGTTGTCTCCATCGCCTGAGCAGCTTGGGAGGGCGGGGAAGGGTGTTTGCAGCTGCAAAACCCTGTGCGGTGCTTTGCGTGGCCCAGCCCCCTGGTGTCTGGGGGAACTAAACTTGGAGGGAGAGATACACGTATATACACATATATATATGTATAAAACAAGCCAAGCCAAACTGGTTTGAGCTCTCCTGTGTAGGAGAGCTTCCTGTGGAAGGCAGGTTCAGACACCACTGCGGCATCTATTCCCAGCCCCGAGCAACTTCAGAAGCACAGTGAGCTCAGCACCTGTCCCCTCCGTCCCCTCCCAATGCCTTTGGTGGCCCGGAGGGTGGCGGCTGGTGTTTGGGGCACCTTCCAGCGACCCCCAGATGCCGCTCTAACTGGGGATGTTACTCTAACTGGATATGCCCAAAGCTGCTGCACAAACACGTTGCAAGAACCTGCTGCAGGAACTGGCTGGGCGCAGTCGTGCTGCACACACCTGCGGCTCGCGCTAAACCTGCAACAACCCGCCGGCGCCGCCGGGACACGCACAAACGGCCGCATGCGGTGAATACGCAGAAACCGAGTGTGTGCGACCTGAACACGCACTGACGAGTCAGCCCCGACTAATGCACAAAGCCAGGAGGAACAAACCGCTGGGGGAAAAAAAAAAAATCACTGCAGAAACCCTGAGTCGTGGCAGGGGCCGGGGAGCCTGGGGGACACCCATCACCAGGGCGGTGCGTTGTCAGGGTCAGGTCTCTGCGCTCCACATCCCACGAGGGGTTCACCAGTGTCCCCGCGCTGGGAGGAGAGTGGCTTTGGCAGCCCGCACCTCCTCGGAGGGGAGATGCTGTGCCAGGATCTGTGCCCTGGGGTGAACGCAGCCGCTTTGAGGTGCTTCCAGGGCAGGGAGAGGGCTGTGCCAGCACGCAGAGCCCACACGGATGTGGCCGCAGCTGGAAAGAGGAAGCTTAGACCTGCCCAGGTCCCGAATCCCCACCTTTGGGCAGCTGTGTGTGCCCAGAAGCTCAGGGAGAGCAGGACTCTGGGACGGAGCCACCACATCGCCAGCCGGGCTCCGAGAACACCAGGGCTTTCGGTGTTGTCTCCTGGAGGATGCCCTGCTCCCCCCGCGGCTCCCAGACGGCGCACTGGGAACAGCGATGGGGCTGCGGGGAGAGCAGGGACCGGACCCAGCGTGGCCGGGGGAGGATCCCCGGGAAGACATCAAGGCGCAAGAGGAGACCCGTGGGCAGACGCCTGTGCCCACGGAGGCCACCGAACCGTCCCACTAGAGGGAGCGAGAAGATCGGCTGTCGGAGGAGGCAAGGAGGAGCTGGGAAGAGGGAGCCGGGCCCAGAGAAGCAGCTGCAGGCAGAAACCGGCCCTTCGTCCCCCACCGGCGCCTGCGGATGCTCCTGGCCAGGCCACGCGTGGCTCGGGAGCTGGCAGTCCCACCTTGGGGTGTCACACTGGGTGCTGCTGCGTCGGCAGCGCTGGGGCTCTGCATTCCTCCCGGGGAAGGCTGCCGGGCTGTGGGTTTATGGGGCTGGCCCCAGCCTCCCCCCTCCATCCATCCTCCGCTGCCCAGCGACCAGGGAAGCTGGGGAGCCAGCGCAGAGGCTCTTGAAGGAGAAGGAGGACACGGGGCTGGGGCGGTGATGGGCAGCGGGGCTGGCCCGCACAGAGTGCTGACACCCCAGACCCAGCTGGGCTGGGCAGAGTATGGCTCAGATCGGGCTGTCCGCGTTCCCCTTTTGGTTTTTTTTTTTCTTGGTTTTTTTTTCTTGTTTTTTTTTCTTGTTTTTTTTTCTTGGTTTTTTTCTCTTGGTTTTTTTTTTTTTTCCTGATGCTCTGCTTTGCCAGGAGGTTGCAAAACCCAGGCGGTGAGTCAAAACAAGCTGGAGCTCCCTTTTACCCTCTGCAGCCCCGGAGCGGCCAGGCGTCATCTCGCAGCCAAACAGCCAGGGCCGGCAGGAGCAGCCCTAGGACGGGGACAGCTTCCTTCGGGGTGCAACGGCGGGTCCTGGGGCTGAGCCACGCTGTGCGAGAGGAGGGGATGAGCCCAAGCAGCCCAGGTCCTGCTGGTGCGCAGGGGGCCAGCTCTGCATCACAGCTCTCCATCACAGCTCCTGGGAGCGGGAGCTCCTGGTCAGCTTGTGGCCATCCAAGTCAACCTCTCCTGTCCCATTCAGGGTGACCACCACCCCCTCCAGCTTCCACCCTACACCTGGCAACGTGTGGGGCTGGAGCAGCTGGCCCAGCTCTGGAGGTGGCCCGATGGAGCCAGGCAGGGACGGTCTCCATCCCTTTCATAACAGGGAGAAGTAAACCCTGGCCCCAGCCCCAGGCAGGGAGTGACCAGACAAGGGCTGGAGGGGGGAGGCTGGGTCCTCACGGCCGATGTCCTGCCCTTGCAGCCCCGCAGCCAGCCCAAAGGCTGCTTTAGCCCTGCTGCAGGCTGAGAGCAGGCAGAGGGGCCAAAACCTGCTGCCCCCCAGCACTGCGCAGCCAAAGGCAGGCGTACGCCATCCCGGAATGAGCGAGGTTCACCCAGAAGGAGTGTTCCTACGAAGACAGAAGCCAGCACTGAGCACACGCTGGCCCCGTGAGCTGCCTCCACAAGGGGAAGGGGCCTCTCGCAGCTCTGCGGGTAGTAAATGCGTCTCAGCATCCTCACAAGGAGCAGGAGAGTTCTAGGGAGGGGGAGGCATGAAAAAACCCTGAGTCAGCAGGAAACCTGCGGTGAGAAGCTCTGAGTCAGCTCCAACCATGGCGTTGCTGAAACCGGCCCCCCCCACAGCCCCCGCATGGCTTCCACGGTCCTCCGAATTCCCAGGAACAAAGAAGAGGGTCTCGGCACCTCGCAGAGCGAGAGCACGCTGCCTCCATCTGCACCCGGGGCTGCATCCCCAGCAGGGGAGATTGAGATGTGATTTTAGAAAGAAACTCTTGGCTGTGAGGGGGGTGAGCCCCTGGCCCAGGTTGCCCAGAGAAGCTGTGGCTGCCCCATCCCTGGAGGGGTTCAAGGCCAGGTTGGCCGGGGCTTGGAGCAACCTGGGCTGGTGGGAGGTGTCCCTGCCCAGGGCAGGGGGTGCCACTGGGTGGCCTTTAAGGTCCCTTCCAGCCCAAACCAGTCTGTGATTCTGTGATCAGTGTGTCTGTGTCTGCGTGTGCGGGGGCGGCAGGGTCCTGGGACCTCGTGGAGGTCAGGCTGAAGGTCTCTGCACAGGTCTGGCCAAAGGACCAACCCAAACCAGGCAGTTTGAGCCTGACCCAGGTGAGTTTAGGGGAAAAGACAAGGCCGAAAAGCAAAGTCTCCATTTAAATGGATCGCTGGGACCGAGGTATGTCCACTACAGTGTGGCAGCAAAGGATGCTGCATACGGCACAGCGCCGCGGGGAAACTGAGGCAAGGAATTGGGCCAAACCTGGGCCATGTGGGAGGAAGGGCAGAAGGGGTAGGACCGGTAAGACTGGTCACAAAGCCTAAAACAACTCCTCCACAAGTCTTACCGGGAGCAGCAACACAGCCTGACCCCGGGGCTGATGCTCAGGCATCATGGCCTCTGATGCTCAGGGCTCCAGACCCTCCAGGACCCCCGGATGCAGGACTGCACCATCCTGCTGCTCCCGCTACTGGGGCTCCCTTTCCAGAGGGATATTTTGGATGCTGCTGAGGAAAAAGAGCTTCTCTGGGCATCTCTCAAAGCCACAGATCCCTCCCATCGTGCAAACTGTCGGGGTTGTTGGCAGGGGGATGTTCTGCTGGTTCATCGGTGGTCTCGGGCCGATGGGAACTGCTGATCCCAGGGAGAAATTGGGCACCCAGTTACTGCAGCAGCAGTTCTGCGGCGTCAGCACTTGGGCGCTGCCAGCAGCACAACGGGGGCGCTGAGTCACGCTCTCTGGGTCCTGAGTCACGTCTGCTTGGGTCAGCCCCTGTCTCGGTCCTGCTGGCACATCCTTGTCCCCAGGTCAGGCTGCTGGGGGGGACCCACGCAGTGTGCTCCCACACTCCTCACCACGAGGTCCCCGGGGAGGGTGAAGGGGCACCACCAGCCCTGGGCAGAAATCATAGAATCATAGAATTGTCCCAGGTGGAAAAGACCTTTCATAGAATCAGAGAACCACAGAAGGGTTTGGGTGGGAAGGGACCTTAAAGGCCACCCAGTGGCACCCCCTGCCCTGGGCAGGGACACCTCCCACCAGCCCAGGTTGCTCCAAGCCCCGTCCAACCTGGCCTTGAACCCCTCCAGGGATGGGGCAGCCACAGCTTCTCTGGGCACCCTGGGCCAGGGGCTCACCACCCTCACAGCAGAGAGTTTCTTCCTCGTATCCAATCTGAATCTCCCCTCCTTCAGTTTGAAAACGTTACCCCTCATCCTTTCAGATCATCGAGTCCAACCACCAACCCAACACCGCCCAGTCCCCCACTACCCCATGTCCCCCAGCACCACGTCTGCCCGGCTTCTAAATCCCTCCAGGGATGGCGACTCCACCACTGCCCTGGGCAGCCTCTTCCGATGCTTGACAACCCTTTCGGTGAAGAAATTTCTCCTCGTATCCACCCTAAAGCTGCCCTGGCGCAACTTGAGGCCGTTTCCTCTTGTCCCATCGCCTGTTCCTTGGGAGAAGAGACCGACCCCCCTGGCTGCCTCCTCCTTTCAGGGAGCTGTGGGGAGCAAGACGGTCTCCCCTCAGCCTCCTTGTCCCCAGGCCCCGAGGGCCAGGGGCTGGGGCACGCCATGGGCAGCCTCTGGTTTCCCCGGTCCCTGTGAGAGCTACAAGGTGCGATGTTGCTCTGCCCCACGGATGGGGCAAAGCACCCTGGCTCTGCTGGGCCATGGACTAGGGCTGGCCAAGGGCACAGGGTTGGTGCTGGCCACCCCAGGGGAGGGTCCTCCCTGTGGTGAGGGCAGAGCTGAGCCCGGCACAGAGGTCCCACCGGCTCTTGCATGTGGCTGGGGCAGACCTGGTGGGGAAGGTTCCTCGCCTGGAAGCACTGACCTTCCCATGGAGCCCTGGAAGTACGGTGTGATGGGGAAGAGGTTTTTTTTCCACCCCAAAAAAAAATCTCAGCGCAGGAATTGATCAGCCCAAATGGAGAGACGAGCGGCCGGGGGTGCATACCAGGGAGGTTAGCGCAGGCCTTCCTGAGCTGCACGCAATGATTTCACATCCCGGGGGGGCTGCTGTTTCCTGACTGACGATCCTGTAGCCAACACATGTTAGAAATTATCAGCGGTTGGAGCGAGGGAGACGCCAGGCTGGGGCTTGTCTTAAAGGAGCAGCCTCGGGCAGCCGGGACCTGGCACTGGGCTCCGCTCCCGACGCCAGCCAGGGAGGGATGCCCCGTCACCAACCCGGCTCCCGAGGGGTTCGGTCGAGGGGAACCCGACAGATCCTGCAGGTGCTATCAGACCCGGCAAACATGGGAAAATAACATGACTAAATTGCACATTCAGCCATCCTGCCTGAAGCGAAGCTGAAGTGAATCCAAGGGACCGGCTGGGAAATCCCAGACACACCAGGCGCGTCTCCCTGTGGGTCCTCTCCACTCTCCCCCCCAGCCCCCGGTGCCTCGCCACAACACCGGCACGACCCCAACACCAGCACGACCCCAACACCGGCACGACCCCAACACCGGCACGACCCCAGCGAAACACCTTCTCCTGCTCTCCTGCACTTGCCTGCACCACCGAGCGCTGAGGAAACAAACTTCCCGGCTGGGCTGACCCAGATCCCCGAGTGCACAGACCAGGAAACATTAAAAGTGAAAAACAACTCCTCAGCCAGTATTAGGAGGTGTTTTTTTCATCTGGCTCCCACCCAGCTTTCTCTGCACAGTCCCAGTTCTGGTCCTGCCCTGGCTCACAGGCTTGGCTCCCCTGCAAACCTCCCGCCTCCGGGCCACGGAGCGCAGCCCCCCGTGCTTGTCGCCCCGGGCTCCCCTCTGCCCATGGCCAGAGCCCACCTCTGCCCTCGCCCCGGCCGAGGGGGCCGCACGCCGCCCAGGATGGCAGCACTGGGGTGAGCGGTACCCGGGCTGCTTCTGCACCTCCATCCGCACCCCAAATTGCAAACTCACCTGGCTCTTCCAGCTCACCTCCACCAAAAGCCTGGCCACCTCTGCGCCCTCTCCACCCCACCTCTCATGGGGGTCCCCGCAAGCCCCCCGTGCAGGCAGCCCTCCAACGCCAGAGACAGGCAGAACTGCTGCCCGAGTCCAGGGCAAGGGTTTGCCAAATACTTTGTGCCACAGATGCGCCTTCTGTAGCTCTCCCCCCTCCACCTGGCTCTGAAGGTCCCGAGCCTTTCTAATGAGAAGAATAACCAGGAGGGTTCATTTTTCCACTGGATCCTTCAGAAATGAACAGTCACCTCTCTCCTAGCTCAGCGCCCTTCCCCAGCTCCCACCAAGGCGTCTCGCCCGGGGCAGCGGGTCCCTGCCGGGGCAGGGATGGTGCCCGCAGCAGCGCTGAGCCGAGCAGAGCCCGCCCTGGGCAGGCAGCGAGCGGGCAGAGAGGGGCACAAACCCCCCGTGGGCTTGGCAGATGCCTGGGGCTGGAAGATCCCCTCGTCTCAGGAGCATCCTGACTGACACAGCACGGAGCGGGAAGGGGCAGCGTTTTCCCCACCCAGGTCCCTGTGAGACGAGTCACCCGGAGTTCGGCAGCCCCTTCCCGCAGGAAGAGCAAAGGGTGGGAGAGATGAGAGCGGGCACTGAGACGAAGGAGCCGCCCAAGCTGAAAGGCTTTGTCTGGGACGGTTGGTAACAAATCAGTCCTCAGGCCTCCAGCATCCCCCTCCACGTCTCCGGTCCGCATCAGGTCCCAACCGCTTCTCCCTGCTCCCGCGGCTTTGCTCTGACAGGCTCCAGTGCAGGTCGATGGGAGATGGGGAACAGGGGGACCCGCAGCCCCCGAACAGCATCAGTGCCGCCTGGCTGCTAGAAGAGCAAGACGAAAAACATTTTTGCTACCCAGAAGATGCCAAGGAAAACGCCAGCCTCCTCCACGCACCCCCCCCATCCTCTCCCTTCGCACGTCACAGTCCACTGGAGACACTCGTGCGGTGAGCGAGTGATTAGATCAGGGGCTGAAAGACATTTATGCAGAGCTTGCATTATTCAGGGCTTGGCAAAGACTTTTACAAAAGCAATAAAAGCAGATAAGGCGGGGCGTTACCCCGTCCCGTGTTGGGGGGGTCATGGCCGCTGGCCAGGCAGCCCCTCTGCGACGGCTGGCAGGAGCCCGACGAGCCCGGCCGGTGCTGCAGGGAGACAACTGCGCGTTTCTGCACGCCTGAGGATAAAACTGGGCTTGGGGATCCCAAAGTGCTGAGATTACCTGTCCCCACACTCCGCTGGGGGCAAAGCGAGCACC
Source organism: Chroicocephalus ridibundus (assembly GCF_963924245.1). Lineage (NCBI taxonomy): Eukaryota > Metazoa > Chordata > Aves > Charadriiformes > Laridae > Chroicocephalus > Chroicocephalus ridibundus. Next base: position 973,773 of record NC_086292.1, on the reverse strand, counting down.
GGTGGAGGGAGGCTTGAGGAGCAGCCCCGCTCCAGCTGCTCCTGGGGTCCGTGCGGTGCCGGCCCAGCCGGGCTGCAGTGACGGGGCCGGAGAGCGAGGGTCAGGAGGAGGGACACGAGCACAAACGCCAGGCTGAGGAGCGAGGAGAGACCCAGTGCCGACCCCGCAGGCAGCCCTCACCCCAAAACGGGCATCTGCTCCAGGAGAAACGTGGGGCAGGGAGGGCAGGGCGAGTCGCCACCGCATGGCCGCCGGCCCCTCTCACAACGTGTCCTACGCAAAAGCCACCTCCAGCCTCCAGGTGCCCTCCCTGGGTGCTCCGTAGCCCTGTGCTGGGGAGCAGCACCCGCGTGATGGGTATGAGCCCCTCCAGAGACAGCACCCACTGCCAGGAACGGCCACGGGCCACCGAGAGTGGCTGCGGCCACAACCAGACCGAGGGCGATTGGGAAAGGAGAAGGAAGGGGGACCAGGGGTCGCTCCCCGCACGCGGGCACCGCCTGGGTTCACAGGCAGGATTGCTCCAAATCGGGCAGCAGAAAAGGCAGAACCTGCCTGAGCCTTTGCCATGCTCTGCCCCACGCTCGGACAACAGGGCCACCCACGGCCCTCCCCGCACCCCGGGTGGTGGCTGCCTTCGGGGCTGCGCGGGGGGACCCGCTCTCGGCCCCCAACATCCTCCACCAAGGGCCGTCTCCCCCGTGTCCCCGGGGAGGGAACCCCAGACGCCATCCTCCCCCCGACCCACGCCCCAAACGGGCAAAGAGCTGGGCAGTGCCGCACGGCCAAGGACAGGGACACCGTCCGGAACGGGGGACAAGACCACGTAAGCAGGAAAGCAGGACTGGAAAGGTGCTTGAGTGGTTTTTCTTCAAGCTCCTGCCCCGGCAGCTGAGGGACAGGACAATTCCTTCCCCCCGCCTCAAGCCCAAGGCAATCAGGGACCTGAGAGGGAGTTGCTGCTTCCCCCCAGCCCCACAAATCATTCAAAAGAGAAACTGGAACGGCTCTTTCCCTTTTAATTAGGTGGTACCTGTGAATAGCCGCCCTCTCCTGCCCGTGTGTCTGCCGGGGCTCCCCGCAGGGACCTGCTCTGCGCGAAGCCAGGGGGAGGCAAGAGGGTTCCGCGGAGGAGACAGTGCCATTCCCGGCAGGCAGGATGCGAAGCGGGGAAAGTTCCTTTTTTAAAAGAAAAAAAAAAATGCCCTTCATTGCATGCGAGCGCAGGAGAAGCAAGCCACTGGTGAGCCACTTCTTCCTTCCAGCTCCCCCCGTCCCCCAGGCTGGGGGGTGACACCCGCTCTGCACGACCCAGCCCAGAAAGTCCAGGCTTAAGGGCCAAATCCTGAGCCGATGTTACGACTGAAATATCCCTGAGGGTTTTGAGCCCCTCAAGGGTGAAGGCTCAGCCTGGCAGGGCTTTGGGTCACAGCTCCCACGCGGGGAGAGCAGCAGGAGCTGGGGACGCAGCTGGGGACCCCCGTGGCACGCGGGGAGGTCAGCCCTGCTCGGCTCGGAGCAGCCCTGGCCTCGTGGCCACTTCTCTGTGGCACGTCCCCGTGGCTGTGGCACGTCCCCGTGGCTGTGGCACGGAGCTATGTCCCAGCCCAGGGAGGGCTGCAAGCCCAGATTTCTGGGGATGGGGTGGGCCACCGGGCAGCCATCTCCATTGCGGGGCTCACTGGGCTCCCAATTCCCGGTCCCTGTTTCCCCGTCAACCCCAAATCGCCCCCAGCAGCAGGCTGGGGTCAGCAGGGCTGCCGCGGGGTTGGGTGGAGGCAGACGCTTTCCCACGCCCCATCCTTAGAGGAAAGGGAGTGGTTCTGGGGGGACCAAAGTGCTCCTGGGTTGTATCAACATCTCGCGTCCATTTCAGAGGGAAAAGCACGAGAAGCCGCGGACTCACCTGACCGCGGGGCGGCTGTCGCAGTCCTCGGGTAACAGCCCTTTCTCCAGCCTTTCTGTTTGCTTTCCAAACAACTCCACATCTCGGCTTCAGAGCGACTGGGACCTCTGCCCACCCGCAGGACGGAGCGTGGGGCTCAGCACCCAAATGCCACCCAGGGTGGGCTCTGGGCACATTCCCCACCCTGGGCAAGGCTCTGGGAGATGCTCAGCAGTAGTTGACCGACTTTCTGCAAACCTTTACCTGTCTGAGCTTCTTGGGGTGGCCAGCTGAGCCCTGGCCAGGCCTGGTGGCCCAGTGCCCCACAGGGATGTGTGGCCCATTACCTAAACCTGTGTCAGCTCATCATTAGGGAATCACAGACTGGTTTGGGCTGGAAGGGATCCTAAAGCCCACCCAGTGGCACCCCCTGCCCTGGGCAGGGACACCTCCCACCAGCCCAGGTTGCTCCAAGCCCCGTCCAACCTGGCCTTGAACCCCTCCAGGGATGGGGCAGCCACAGCTTCTCTGGGCAACCTGGGCCAGGGGCTCACCGCCCTCAGTGTAAAAACTTCCGGCCTTATATCTAGTCTAAATCTCCGCTCTTTCAGTGGAAAACTGAAAGTCCCATGGCTCCCCTCCCTGCTCCAGAGTCCCTCCCCATCTCTCCTGGAGCCCCTTTAGGGACTGGCAGGGGCTGGAAGGTCTCCGCGGAGCCTTCTCTTCTCCAGGCTGAACCCCCCCAGCCCTCTCAGCCCTCCAGGTCGCTCCCCCCCAGCCCTGCGACCTCCTCCCCTCAGCCCGGGGGGGTTCTGTCCGCCCGCACCCGGGTGTCCCCAGCCCCGTGTGACCACCCCCCGCTGCCCAGTGGGTCGGGGGGACACACACACAACCCCGTCCCCGCCTCCCGCTGCCGACGGGACACGGTCCCCCAGCCCCGGGGCCGCGCTCGGGGGTGGCCGGGGAGGTCCCGCCCCTCGATCCCCCCCCTCCTCGGTCCCGCCCCCGGCCCGTCCCCGCCCCTCGGCCGGTCCCTCCCGGCCCCGTCGGAGCGCGGCGGGCGCGGGGCAGCGGCAGCCGGGGCGGGCCGGGCCATGGCCCCGCACCAGCCCAGCGCCGGGCCCTTCCTGCGCTCCGACAGCGGCGGCTCCGACACCCCCATGCTGCCGGAGGGTCCCGACCCCGCTCCCGGGGCCGGCGGGGCGCGGGGGGGGCGGCGGCGGCGGCGCTGCGGGCCCCTGTGGGGCAGCGTGGCCGTGATGGCCATCCTCGCCCTGCAGATCGCCTCCACCACCGGCCTCTTCGTCTACTTCACCATGGCCATCTCCAAGGTGAGCTTTGTCCTGCGACCCCCGACTCACACCCCCCACCCCCCCCCACCTCCTCCCCGGGGGGCCGGGAACGGCGCGGGGGGTGGGGGGGGCTGCACCCCCCGGAGACCCGACGGCTGCGGGGGGGCTCTGCCCGCTCCCCGCTCCGGGCTGCCCCGCCGCCGGTCCAGATGTGGAGGCGGAGGGGAGGGGAGGCGGGGGGGGGGGGGGGGCACTGCCCCGAGCTCCGCCCCCAGCGGCCGATCCAGATGTGGGGTGGGGGGTGGACACGGTCCCCGGCCCCCCCGGGAGCCGCGGATCCAGATGTGGGGTGGGGGGGTGGACACCGGCCCCGGCTCCGCCCAGAGCCGCGGATCCAGCTGCGGAGAGACGGAGCCTTTGTCCTGGGCTCCGTCCGCAGCTGAGGGTCCGCACTGGGAGGGGGGGCCCTGCCCTGGTGTCCCACCAGAGTCTGCAGCTCCCGCTGGGGATGTTGGGGGGCTGCCCTGGGCTCTCAGGCCCTGTTTGCCCCCGGTTCCTACTTCATCCCCCCCCCGCCCCCTCCTTTCCCACCCCACCCCCCTCCATTGCCATCCCACCCCGGCTCCAGGACAGCTGAATCCTCTTCACCCCGTCCCGGAGATGCTGGAAGTGGCCCGGCTGGGAAACCCCCCCCATCCCAGCAGCTCTCGAGTGCTCGCTCCGGCTTAATCGCACGAAACGACCGTATCCAGCCATTCCCACCTCCCCGCAGCAGCGTCGCTCCTGCCAAACCCTTCCCAAACTCAGACGTGACGGGCCTGATCCTGCTAACAGCCCCCCCCCCCCCCCCCAGCAGCGATCCCTGCGCAGGGAGAGTCGAGGAGGGGAAAACACCAAGCGGGAGACTCTGCTGCGGGAGAGGGCAGCCGGTGCCCGTCGTCCCCGCTGCTGGGGGGGCCCAGCAAGAAGAGGGCCCCACAGTGCCAAGCATTGCACGAACCCACAACAGAGGCGGGGGGGCAGGAAGGAGGAAGCCCCGGCCGTGGGTGCAGGAGGAACCGCCTGTCTGGTGCCCGGCGGAGCATCCTTTGGAGCAGACAAAGCTCTGGTCTTTGTTTCCATCCCCAGATCCCATGTGGTGCCCGCTGTGAGGGACTTAGATGAAAAGCCTGCGAGAGGAGGGGAATGCGGGATGGCAGAGCCCCAGGGAAGGGCTGAAGGCAGGAGAAAACCCCTTAAATCGCCCTCTTTGGGCTGATTTCAGAGGCTCCTCGCTGGATCCCCGCATGGGACCTGTGCTGGGGATAGTCAGAGCTCAGCATCTCCAGGGACACTGGATCACTGGGCATGGCCGCCTGCCTCACCCCCTGCCGGGGGTGATTCCCATGCCTCCAGTTTTACAAAGCTTTCCCAGTTTCTCCTTAATTTAAAGAGCCCACCCAGCCCAAGGTCCCCAGGAGGGAGACGGAGGTGGCGGGGGGGGCGGGGTGTCCCCTGCGGGGGGAGAGGCGCTGGTGGGACGTGCAGCCTCTCGCAGGGAGCTTCATCAAGGCAATTAGCGGGGTCAGGCGGTGCCGGGCGGTTGTTAGGACGCAGAGGGACGAGGCGCATGGCTGCGGTCCCTACGCTGGGGACGTGCCACCACCTTAGCGGGAGGGGTCGGAGGAGGGATGACCCCAGTTGTGTGGGCACGTGCCATAACTAGTGCTCCTGGCGTAATTAGTGCTCCTGGCGTAATTAGTGCTCCTGGCAGCTCGGAGGAGCTGCTCGCGCGGGTGCTGCCTGAGCACGCAGGGGCTGGAGGTGGCTGAGCCCCAGGTGATGATGTGGCCAAGCCCGAGGACTCCTGGGTTCTGTCCTGGGATCTGGGAATGACCCCGGTGATAGAGGCAGGGTGGTCAAGGTGTTAATTCCCAGCTCCCGGCCCGCTGATCTCAGGGCAGTGTCCCATCCGTGCCTCAGTTTCCCTGCACAGCCACACAGTGGGGTGAGGCCCGCTGGCCAGCCGTTGCCTGCCCCCTGCTATGACACCAGGGCCGGAGCCGAGCCAGGACAGCCCTGGGACAGCCTGGGAAGGGGCAGCAGCCGGCGTCACACGGAGGGAGGGTTTCCCAGCCTGGACCAGGAGCCGGCACAGGCTGGAAAGTGTCCCAAGCTCTGCTGGGGCCGACACAGCCCCCGGGCACCCAGGGTCGTGGCGCCGGCCGGCACAGCTGGGCAGTGGAGGGGCAGAGCTGCGGGAGGGCTTAGTTTTGGGGTTTGCAACCCCAGTTCGGGTCGGGAAAGCACGTTTAGAGGCGGAGAAGCAGGAGGAGCGCGGTCCAGGCTGCCTGGGCACGTCCAGCCGCAGCTCTGCCCTCCTGCCAAGCCTCCCGGCACCACCGCTGCCCCGCAGCTGGGAGCTCCTCGCTCAAACTGGGGCTGGGTTTTGCTGCCCGAGAAGCCTCGTTCCCCCCGGGGCTGGGGCGGAAGAGGCGGAGGAGATGGAGAAGGGGAAACGCGGGTTCTTTTTCTGTACCTGGTGCTCGGCAGCTTGCGAGAGTCCTCGAGTCTCACCTCCCCCTCGCGCTCGGGGCTGGAACTCCGCGAGTGTTTCCCGAAGAGCTGGGAGGAGCAAGGATCCCTTCTGCCGGGGCCCACAGGAGGACAAGATGGGATTCAACCTGCCCAATCCGCAAAAAAACACAGATTTTTGGCAGAACTTGGCACCCACCCAGCCTCCTGCCACCTAGCCCCGTGCCAGCACGGGACACCCCGTGGGTGTTTGCGTCCCCGGGCCCCGCGAGCCCCTGGCCCGCTGTGACGCGGGGGTGTCCCGTGTTTGTGTTCCAGCTCAAAGCCCAGGTGCCGGGGAGCGCGGAGGAGCTGCGGTGCCTGCAGGTCCTCAATCGGCAGCAGGAGGGCTCCAGCCTGGAGGAGCTGATCAGCAACCAGTCCTGCCTCAAGCTGGCCAACACCATCAAAGCCTACGTGGCCACGGTGAGCCCGGACCCGCCGGCTTTGGGGATCGGGGGAGGATGGGGCAGCCGATGGGAGAGCTCCTGTCTGCCTCCCTGCCTCAGTTTCCCCATCGGCCTCGCTGCGGGGGGGGTGGCAGAGGGCGATGGCGGGGTGGGTTAAGAGGGGAGCGGAGGAGGGGGCTGCAGCGAGGAGCTGGTGGAGGAGCCCAGCCTGAAAGTCAAGGTCATGAAGGCGAGGAAGAGGAGCTGGAGCGCGGGGAACACCCGCGTCACCTTTAACCGCGGGGCTGTTTCTCTTCTCTGACGGTCCAGGTGACGGAGAATGTCATCCGCCGGAGCGCGGTGAAGGGTGAGTGCCGGGGTAGCGGCCGGGCAGACGGCGCCGCGGTCCACGTGCCCAGGGCTCGGCGTGCGGCCGGGGGTGCCAGCAGCCCGGGGGGGCTCGGGGGCTCCTGGGGCAAACTCCGCCGGGCGCCGCGCTGGGGCAGGAGAGGGGGGAGCGAGGACTGTCCCGCCGGGCGGGTGAAGGGCACAGCGTCCCCAGGGAGCGGGCTGGAGGGACGGCCGTGTGTGTCTGTCTGGAGTCCGGGGAGCCAGGGCCACAGGGGACAGCACAAAATGTTAGATAATGATTGACTAGACATTTCCATCCCCAAATAACCCCCCTCTTCACCGGGTCAGTGGGGCATTTCCCTGCCCCGCTCGCTCTGAGGACCTGCTCTGCCGGGACGGGGCTGGGCGTCCCCGCGCTCTCCGTCCCCTACAGCCCTGTGTCCCTTTCCTTGCAGAGGCCCGGCGGAGCTACTTCAACGCCTCAGAGGGGCAGGTTCCTCCCAAAACGGCCGGCAAACCCTCGGCACATCTCACCCTCCGCCCGCAGAGCCTGGCCCAGGGTGGTGAGTCGGGGAGCGCCGCTGGGCACCGCGGGTTTCCGAGCTGGGAGCAGGGGAAAGGTGTCACCCAAAGGGCAGGGACCAGGGCGGGAGGATGCGTTTGGTGGCAGATGGGGACATGTTTCTCCTGTCCAGCCCAAGACCGCCTTCTCCACTCCTCCAAGCTGGATGAAGCGGGAGAGAGCTCCAGCCACCCCCTCCCTCTCTCCTGACCTGACGGGTGCTCCCCAGAGCATCTCGCTGCCCTCAGTGACCCTTCCTTCTCCCCAGGCAACTCCAAGCGCTTCGGGAACCTCTCCCAGTCCTGCCGCCACGCCATCGCCCGCTGGGAAGACAGCACCATCCACTCCCACCTGCAGAACATCACCTACCGGGACGGCCGGCTGCGGGTCAACCAGGCGGGCAAGTACTACGTCTACTCCCAGATCTATTTCCGCTACCCCAGCGACGGGGCCGGCGCCCGCGTCTCCGTCCCCCAGCTCGTCCAGTGCATCAACTGGAAGACGTCCTACAGCCAGCCCATCCTCCTGCTCAAGGGGGTCGGCACCAAGTGCTGGGCGCCCGAGGCGGACTACGGCCTCCACGCTCTCTACCAGGGCGGGCTGTTCGAGCTGAAGGCTGGCGACGAGCTCTTCGTCTCCGTCTCCTCCTTGGCCATCGACTACAACGACGCGGCCGCCAGCTACTTCGGGGCCTTTCGGCTCGACCTGTGATGGCCGCCTCCGCCTCCCGCCTCCCCGCTGCTCCCGGGGCGGCAGCTTTCCAAACCGGACAACAGCCGAACGGCCGGGGAATGCCAGGCGCGGGGTCCGTGCCAGCGTGCCTTGTCCCTCGCAGCGAGGGACGAGCCAGAGGAGGGCACGGGGGATGGCTGCCCGCAGGGACTCGCAGTGCTCGGTGCCATTCCATCCAGCCAGGAGGAAGCCCACCATCCGGGAAGGGTCTCCGAGGGCCTACAAAGAGACATGCACAGGGGGGGACATCCCGGCCCCGGGGGCACATCACCTCCCTGGCTCCTGTCTGAGCAAATGGAGAGGGGTAGCACCGAATGTGTCCCTGCTGCAGGAGAGGCACTGGGGTCACAGCGGCCGCTGCCAGACAAAGCATCCCCGTGGCAGAGGGACCCTCAGCCAGTCTGAGCCCACGGCTGGCAGGGACAGAGCCGGCCAGCCCGGCTGCGGGGTGCCGGGACAGACGCCGGGGTTGGAGAGCAGCGGCACGGCGAGCACGGGCACGGGGGACAGCCCGCAGGGATGAGGCAGCTCCAGCGTCATCTGGAAAAGAGCGAAGGAGTTTCAGTCTGGGCTCATTAGAGTCCTGGAGCGACGCCATGCAGCGATGCCAGCAGTCAGTTTCAGGTCAAAGAGCGGGACCACGACGCTGGAGTCGTCACCAGCCCAAGCAGCCGCTCCCAGGCACGTGGCAGAGAGCCGCATGTTGCCCGAGCCGAGCTGCGCGGGACCATGGGCCCGGGAGCTCGCCGTCGCACCTCCCCGTCGCTCCTCACCCAGCATCTCCTCCCTCAGGGTTTTTGGTCCTCCCAGCCCCACCGGGCCAGCGCGGCCACCCGCTTGCTCGCACCTGCAGCCCCGGCCGTGGTTACCCTGCAGGATTTCAACTCCGGGGTGAGCCCCGGCGGCGGCAGCGCAGGACACAGGAGGGACGAGAGCGTCCCCTCGCTGTTAAGGGCCGTGGCGGATGGAAGAGGTGGGTCCAGGCAGGGCAGAGCGTGGACAAGCGGCTCAGCCCACGGACGCGGGGCTGGACACAGCCCCCTTTGTAATTCCCTGCGTACCCGCGGTATCGTATTGAGCCTGTTGGTGTGTGGGGACAGGGCGGCAGCTCCCACGAAGGATGCAAGTCCCTCCCCGCTCCCGGCACGGCTCGGGGGGGCTCTCAGTGCTGGGTCAATAAAGCCTGTACTCCAGCACTGCTCTCCCTCCTCTTTGCATCAGGCACCCCAGGGCTGCAGCCACGGTGCTGCACGAGCCCACCCTAAGCTGGGCTGGTAGCCACGCTCGGCTGGCACGCTGCAGGGACCCCTCCTGTAGCTCAGCCCCCCCCCTTTTTCCCTGTCCTTGCCCCAGCAGAGGTGCAGTTCCCCCCCGAGGCTGCCTCCAGCCTCCCCCCCTGCCTGGGCAGAGTCCGTCCCCGGCGGCGCTGGGATGCCGGGATGCCGCGGAGCCGCCCGGGTGCGGTGCCGGGGGGCCGGGCTGGTGCGGTTCCCAGGAGCTGTGGCCCCGAGAGCTGCGGCAGAGCCCAGCCGAGGCTGCGGGCGATAACCGGGTCCTGCCTCGTCTTGCGGCGGCAGCGCTTCCGAGGCTCCGCCGCCTCTCCCGGACGGGTGCCCGGGGCATTCCCAGGGAGACGCGCTCCTGCTCCTGAGCCAGCGCCTTCCTCTCTCTGGGAGCAGGGGCTGCTCCTCCACCAGCTCCGGCCCCACTCCTCTTCCTCCCCTGCTGCTCCGGCAGCTCTCGGGGGCCACATCTCGCCCAGCTGCCTGGGGGGGGTCCTGGTGCTGCTCCTCCTCTCTCCGCTTTGGGGTCACCAAGCCCAGCCCAAGGCGCAGCTGAACCCCCCGGTGCTGAGAGGGGCTCGTTCCCCATCACGCCGTGGTGGGGCAGGGGCAGCTCTTTGCCCCTGCTGTCTGTCCCTCAGCTTTCCAGGCCTGAGCCCCCCCCTGCATCCTCGGCTGGGGCTGGGAGCCGGTGCCAGGTGGCTCCCACGTCCCATCATCCCTAAAACACGCCAGGACCCACAAACAAACTCCCCCCTTCCAAAACCACCTTTGAAATGGTCCCTTTTTCTTCCACCTCTCAGTCCTCCTGCTGCTTTCTCAGCCACCTTGGTGAGCATCAACAGGAGCCCGGCTCCCAGGGCTCTCAAAATCCTTACCGACCACAAACCTCCCCCCCAGGGGCACCCAGCTCATCCTGACCCCGCGTCCCAGCCCTCGGCAAGGCTGGCTCCTGCCTGCTCGCTCGGACGCGGGCCCTGGCTGTTCTCAGTTTGCCGCCGATGGACAGCCCTGAAGACAAGATCAGCCCCACGGCCACAAGTGCGACACCCTCGGAAACGGAGCCTTTTCATTTCAGGGAGCGAACCCAGCTCAGCCCTTTCTCCGAGCTGAGAGCTCCTTGACACATTATGCAGAGATTTTTTTCAGGAATACCTGCCCACCGGCCTGGAGGCGTGACGAGGACGGGGGAGTCTTTAGTCAACCTGCTGGCCCTCACCACCTTGGGGTTCTGCAGCTGCCGGGGATGGAGAAAGCGGTTGGAGTCAGGCAATAACCTTTCTCGAGTGCTCACTCTTGAAGCCTCCGTGCCCCCATTTCCCCACTCGTAGGAGATGCCTAAAGGATGGGGGTCTTTGTAAAAGGCTGCGAGCCCCACAGGTCAGAGCGCAGGGGAGGAGCTGAACCTCACAGGGCTGGGGGGGTTTACAGGAAAGCTGGGGAGGGACCCTGTGAGGAGGTGGAGTGACGGGATGAGGGGGAAGGGTTTTCCACTGAAAGAGGGGGGATTTAGACTAGATATAAGGCCGGAAGCTTTTACACTGAGGGGGGTGAGCCCCTGGCCCAGGTTGCCCAGAGAAGCTGTGGCTGCCCCATCCCTGGAGGGGTTCAAGGCCAGGTTGGCCGGGGCTTGGAGCCACCTGGGCTGGTGGGAGGTGTCCCTGCCCAGGGCAGGGGGTGCCACGGGGTGGCCTTTAAGGTCCCTTCCCACCCAAACCATTCTGATTCTGTGATTTCTGGTGGCACAGACACCACCAGGCAACGACCTCGGCCACTCTCTGGCATGGACCTGACACCCAAAAGCCCAGGTGTGTATACGTACGCACGGCGTTTGGCACAGCAGAGTATGGAGTAATGGCTGGCGCGTTCCCGGGGACGTCACTCTGCCCTGCCGGGATTCCTCCCCGCCGCTGTGAGGGCAGAGCGGGGGCGATGCCGGGGAAGACGTGTGGTTTCAGGGAAAGGGATGGGTGCTAAACCTGGGTGCCAGCAGGCCAGTCACCACACTGCTCCCGCCCTGAAAAAGCGGTGAAAAAGCCTCTCCCTTGCCAAAGGCACCGGATCAGCCCGCGCGATTGCGGGGGGGGGCCTGTCCTGGCCTCTGCCAGCACGACGGCTTAGACTAGATACGAGGAAGGAATGTTTTAGGCTGAGGGTGGTGAGACCTTGGCCCAGGTTGCCCAGAGAGGCGGGAGATGCCCCAGCCCAGGCTGACGGGGCGCTGAGCAACCTGAGTCGAAGGCGTCCCTGCCCGTGGCAGGGGGCTGGAGCAGATGGCCTTTAAAGGTCCCTTCCAACGCAAACTATTTTATGATTCTATGACGTCTGCCAAGCTCAGAACCACACAATAATAAAAAAAATCAATCACCGAAACCGAAAGCTGCTGCAGTTCCCCGGGGCCCCTCGTCCCGCCAGAAGCCGCCCCTGCCCTTCCTCCTGCTCTGCCAGAGACGGGGCGACACGGCGGGGGGCGGGGGGCGCGCAACCGCGGCTCTAATAACATTTTCAGGTTGACCTTATTTCTGCTGGCGGGGATTTGATCTGGACACACGCCGCTTCCCTGTAGTCGCTGCCACAGGACCCTCTTATCTCGGCCGCCGCCAAGCTCGGCTTTCAACGCTGCGCAGCCGAGCACGCAGCCAGCGCAGGGCGTTCACAGCCCCGGCCGTGCCGCCCTTTGTCTCCAAATACGTTCAGGGGCCGAAATCTCTTTTCTCCCCCCCCCCCCTTCTGTTGTTATTAGCCGGTTCATCGCTACAGCCAGGTCTTTTGTTCCCTTCCAAACAAGAGCTCGTTTTACTTTCAAGTCCTGAGCCCAGAACCAGTTCGCAGCGGGAAGGAGGAAATCCACACTGAAAAACACGTCAACACCCCAGGAAATCATTTCTTGGGACATTGTAAATAAAGCGTTCAAAGAAAGCAAGCCCGGGGTTGTGACCCCGCTATCACGTACGCGCCCGCCGCCGCTGGCACCCGCCGCTCTGCCCCGGGGCACCTCGGGACATCTCGCCCAGCACCGCCCTCCCCAAAGCATTAAATCAGCCTGAAAAAGAGGAAAACAAAACACAGCGAATCTAATTCCTTCGGCAAGGATTCAAACAGCTGGAAGGAGGCGGGATGCTCGTTAAACCGATGGGAAAACATCGCTGCTGCGATGTGAGCGAGCGGAGGAGCCCAGCTTCCCCCAGCCCGTCCTCGCCGGGTCCCACAGCACCGTCCCCGAACGGCGCAGCCCCCGGGGACGGGCACCGAGGTCCCAGAGGAAAGAACTTGCTTTGAAGAAAGGGAAGGTGATGCCTTGAGGGTGATTTCTCTCCCCTTCCAGAGTGAATTGCCTTTTGCCGCTCAGACCCTGGACTCCAGGCAGCAGTCAGGGCTGCCGGCGTGGCGCAGCCGGTGCCAGCAGTTTGGCCGTCCCTCCCTCCTCACCCGCAGGGACACCACAGCTGGTTCCTGGCACAGTCCCGGCTCCCAGGCCAGCACCGACCCTGCCCCGTTCTGCCCTGGGGACACGCGGAAACAGCCAGGCCAGCCCCAGCTGGGCTCATGGAGCTCACAGACGCAAGACACGCCGGTTTCCCCCTTTATGTCCCCAAGACAGACGAGCTGGAGATACAGAGGAGAAATAATTCCACTTACCTACTGCCTGCAGCGCGGGGGAGGCAGGAGGAGCCCGGCGCCTCACTCGTCCCCTGTCTGTCCAGACAAAGCTGCTGCAGTGACCGTCCCCCTGTACTGGGCACTGGTGAGGCCCCACCTCAAGCGCCGTGTCCAGTTTTGGGTCCCTCACCACAAAAAAAAAGCCATTGAGGTGCTGGAGCGTGTCCAGAGAAGGGCACCGGAGCTGGTGAGGGGTCTGGAGCACAAGTCTGGTGAGGGGCGGCTGAGGGAGCTGGGGGTGTTCAGCCTGGAGAAGAGGAGGCTGAGGGGAGACCTTCTCGCTCTCTGCAGCTCCCTGAAAGGAGGGGGCAGCCAGGGGGGGTCGGGCTCTTCTCCCAAGGAACAGGCCATGGGACAAGAGGAAACGGCCTCAAGTTGCGCCAGGGGAGGTTTAGGATGGACATTGGGGAAAGCGTCTTCACCAAAAGGGTTGTCAAGCACTGGACCAGGCTGCCCAGGGCAGTGGTGGAGTCGCCATCCCTGGAGGTATCTAAAAGCCGGGCAGACGTGGTGCTGAGGGACATGGGCTAATGGTGGGTTTGTCAGTGTTGGGTTGGTGGTTGGACTCGATCAACCAAGGTCCAACTCGATCAACTTAAAGGTCCCTTCCAGCCTGGATGATTCGCTGATTTTGTGTCCCCTTCAAGCCCCAGCACGAGGCTGGGGGAGCTCCAAAGTCAACCCCCCATCTGCCATCCTGCCCTTAAGGCGGCGGGCAGTGGAAGCAGGCACCCAAACCTCTCCCCAGCGACGTACTTCATAACCGGGATATTGCAACGCCCCCGCCACGTCCTGTCCTCTTCTGGGCGAGGGGAGGAGGAGGGTGCCCGAGGGCCCCTCTCGCACGGCCGCAGCCCTGGGGTCAGGAGGTTTAGGAAGAGATGGAAGAGGCAGAGAGAAGGGCTCCAGCTCTGTACCCAGCGCTGCCCCCAACCTCCCTCGCTCAGCTAAGGAGAGCGCAGGCTGGGTGCCATTTATCGAGCACCTGGAGTCTCTCCAGCTCTGACACGTACAACCAGCCGTTCGCTGAAGAGAAACCCCAGGGCTCCTCCTGGAGTCGCTCCGAAGGTAAAGCAATGGAAAAGCAAGAAGCGGATGGGGGAAAACCCTGGGCAGCAGCTCGGGGTGCCCTGGGGAGGGGGAGCCCCTTTCCCAGGCAGCGCCATTCATTAGGGCCAAGGGAGAAAATGCTCGAGTTAAAAAACCTGAGCATGGTCCGTCCCCTGCACAGAATTTTTGATGAAAGATTTGAACGTATTTTTGTAGGAATTAAAGGAACTCAATAAAAGCAGACAGCAAACAGCCAGGGGCTTCTGTACGCCACGTCTCACCGGGGCAGGGCAGGGCAGGGCAGGCAGGGATCCCAGTACGGAGCTACACATCTCTGCCCGCACCAGCCTCGGGTTCTGGGCACGGAGTGTCACCTAATGCAAGAATGACAGTCGGGTAATTTTGCTGCAAGTTTCCCTACACAGAGAACCATGGCTTAGAAACAGGTCCGGAGCTGAAACGAGTGTCCTCCTTACACAGACACCGTTTCCGTGGGTTAATGGGGTCAGGAGGTTTTCACACGCAGACAGAGCAGCTACAGAGTCACGCTCCAAGCAACCCTTTCCACCTTGCCCACACATACCAGACCTCCAGCCACCAAAGCGTGCATCCCCATGCGCGGGAAAATCATCAGTTTCCATACTAAAAAGATGCACAAGTGGAGAGATCTGCTCAAGTGAGAGGCAAAGAAAGGTCCTGTACCATTGCAACGTTTCTTTTACTTGCCCATCGTCACCGGGTTTGGTTTGGCATCGCAAGGACTCGCAATCCTGCCAGTCCCGAGGACTGAGCCTCTCTCAAGCCCAACTCCACCGGGCTTTCCCGCAAAGCCGGGGCCGTTTTCCCACACCCTCACCTTCCTGCGCGGTTTCTCAGCCCAGTCCCCCCAGGACACCTCTCCCTCGCTAAAAAAAACCACAGCGCGGAGCTGGGAGCTTGCCAGCGCTGCTGGGCCGGTGTTTCCCACCACGAGTGCCCCCGTTCCCAGTGCTCCCCAGCACAGATCGGCCGCAGTCCCTCTCTGACAGCATCTCCCTGCCCTGCCGCTTCCCCAGGAGTGGCTGGGATAACCTACCAGCCTGCTGCCGGGCTCCAGCCCGCTCACGGGTTCCCCTTTTGGCACCTCTTGCTTCCCACCAGGCTACTACAGCCTTCCCACACGGAGGAGAGGAACTGGCTCTCATGTATTGCAGATCAAAGTGAAGCAGGGACCGCGTTTGCCAAGCTGGAGCCCTCCTGCGTATTGTAAGGTAAGCAGAAAAGTAGGAAAGAAAAGCTTTGGTCCTTCTAAGGTCCCAAGCCTGCATGCACGGGACGGGATCCCCGGCATCTTCCAGTGCCCACCTCCGCTGGAGGGACCCCAGGGAAGCAGAAGGCAGCAGCTCTTCCCTGAGCTCAGACCCAGACTCACAGAGCATCCATCCGGCCAGAGGGGAACAACCCTCTCCAAAGGGGACAAAAAAAGCATTTAAAGGCAAAGCTTCTGCTGCCAGCCACAGCCGAGGCGGAACGAAGCATTTCAAGTTGTGAGCGACTTTCGGGCGACGCTGCGGTCTCTGTTTCAACTCAGCAACCACCTCCCGCTGTACAAACCCACCCCAGACAGCGTCAAGGCGTTTACTGTCTGAGCAGAAGGTATCCGACCCTTGGCTAACACCTGACTTTGATTCCGCTTTAAGCTACACAAGAATTCAAGACATCACCCCCTCCCTGCCAGGCTGAAGCAGCGGCAGCAGCAACTCGCTGCTGGATGGCCTTGGAAAATAAATAAAGCTGCCTTCTGCTCCAAGCAGAGATGAGGCATTTGGTTACATTTGAGAGAGTTTAAGACCGACCGAGCTTCCAGGCAGCTCTAGCCAGGAGTCCCCACTCCCCCCAGAAGAGGTTTATCGCAGGCAGTATCCTCACGGGGACACCCCACCACCTCCTGCCACCACCCTGGGGCTGCGGGTGCCCAGGCGGGACGAGGGGAGCTGCTGCCACGGCCTCTGCGGCTGAGGCTGGGCCAAGGGCAACACCTGCTCAAGAGCCGGAGGTTCGTCCGTCAGGAAGCACAGCCAGAGCCCTCACTCCGTCACTCTTGGCCGTTACTCAACAGCTTGGCTCCCTTCTGCAGCCGCAGTGGTGAGCCAGAGGCGAGAGGAAGCTCTGCTGCCACCAACGAGCCTCAGCCACGGACCGTAAAGCAACTGAAGCCATGAGGAACAACATCAACCTCCAAAAGCATTCATATACCTTCAAAATTCCAGTAAACGGTCACAGTTTTATTAACAGGAAAATAATTTGATAAGATCTGGGACGGGGACTTGAGGAGCACAGACATGGGACAAGGTAGTTGGCCAACAGTGGTCAGGAAGGGCTTTATTGCATAGTTGTTGGCAAGAGGAGACACCGAGCGGGGCACGTACGTCAAGTGGCAGCGCTGCCAATGCTAGAGCCAGGATCCGGGCCTGAGGAGAGGAGCAGGGAACGGCACCCGCATCCATGTAAACGTCCCGGGCGCAGGGCTCTCCAGCAGGACACCCCCAGCCACCTCCGACACCGCTGACGGAGAAGAGGTCAGTCGTGCAACATCCAACGTGATCAGAGTTTACTGGGAAGGGCAGTGAAGGCGGGCAGTAACTTAGGAGTCAGCCTTCGCAATTTTAATTACACGCTCAAGGGAAATCAAGGAGAAGAAATCCTTAGGCATAGATCTAAAGAAGGGATGGCGATGAGAATACACCGTTAACTCCTTCTGCCTCCTCCTCAGGGTTCTCCCGGCAAGGCAGCATCAGAGTAATTAAATACATTCAACCAAAGATTAATCAAAATAAGCTTCTTCCCAATCAGAATCACTGGGCCCAATTTTAAGGAGATCTGGTCTTCTGGGGGGGTTGTTTTTGTGGACTTTTTACTTCTTTCAACAAAACATCCTCAGCTAACCGATTTCTTTCCCCTCTCCCATTTTGACTTTTTACCAAGTGGCTAATTGGGAATACACCGCCCCTGAGTTACAACCGCGTCCTTCTGCCACCACCTGAAGCTGTGTGCAAAATCATCCTTCTCCTTCACAATTTCTGAAGGTACAGACCTTGTCTTTTCCTCCCCACGTTAGTAACGAGAGTTCAAATAAAATAAGAAGAGGAGATATAATTCTATAGCATTTTGCTTTTACTCCTTCATGGAATCTTTCCAATGCAACTTCACAAAAGCAACGTAAATAAAGTCTTTTTTTCTTCTAAAAAGAAGATTATGTTCCACAGATTATGTAGTGCAATTGGTTATCTGGTAGAAAAAAACATTATCTTCTTCAGCTCCATGGAAGGGAACGCTGAAAACAGTCCCATGGTCTCAATAAAAATAGGAAAGTATATCCAGGATCCTCTATAAAGTTTCTTTTGTGTTGAGCACACAACACCTACTAGTCTGCCTTTAATTGAAGAGTATCGAATCTGGGTCCTGGTTAGCCAGCTGTGCAATGTGCTTTAATACATCCTTTTTGGTAATGATCCCGAGCAGCTTCCTGGAAAGTGAAAACACGTTTTTAGTGCACCACCACCACCACAGAAGGTGTCCCGGCTCTCGCTTGGCTTCACGGCGGGAGATTTTAATTGAAGTGTCTTTTTGGATGACACTCCACGCAAAGCATGGCACTCCCAGGCCCCAACAGAAACTCCATCAGTATTTTACACTAAAAAAGGTAAGGAGGTTATAACGAAGACAAATATTAATAATTATTAACCCCACCTTCTCTGAAAAGACCAACCTGAATGTCTAGCGCTGCATTTTAAGCCCTAGTCTCTCTGTAGTTCTGCTTGCAAAGAGGTGCCGAGAGGGAGGGCAGGAGCTGGGAACGGGCAGAGGCAGGGTCGGGGAGGGACGCCGAGCAGCGCGGCTCCGGCAGAGCTGGAAAGCTCAGCTGGTCCCAGCACACCACGGCAGGGAACAGGGAGAGAACTCCTGCTGGTGCCGCACTTCAGGGAACAGACTGCTCTGCTTTCATCTTTGCCCTCGTTCCTTTCCACCTCACCAACCACACGGTTTCTGCTCCACACCAAAGCGAATTCAAGCAGTTCCACGATACACACGGCCAGATCTGAGGGGAGGCCGTGCGCCCTTTCATCAGTCTTAGACCCGTCACCCCACGGAGCTGTGTCTTTGCTTACAGGCTTTACGTTACTGCTTCCACTGGAAGAGGGTCAGGGGCTTCACGATTGCTGTTTTGCAGCTAACAATCGCTCCAGCTGACGCCCAGTGCTCTGCACTGGAAGGAGGAGGTTGTGACCCAGGCCTACAGACGATCCTGGGACCCCCGGGTTCTGCCTGCAGCGTTCTTACCCGTTGTGAGTGACCAGGCACTGGCGCAATCCCAGCTTGCGGAATATATCCACGACGATTTCCATGGGTGTTTGGTCTGTCACCGTGAAAGGACTGAGGTCCAGGATGCTCCTGAGTTTCAGCATAGAGGGGGAGCTTGGAGGCAGCGGAGGAGAGTGGTCAGTGAAATAAATAATTGAAGTGCTCACAATCCCATCCTGCTTCTTCCGGGCATTTTCTGGAAGAAGAAATATTTTATTAAATATCTTCCCTCCTTTTTCTTTTCTCTCTCTGCCCACACCGGGATGGCCTTAAAGGTCCATCCCTCCTCTTTACCTGCGCTGCTTCTCAAGGCAACCGATGCCCCAAGGAGGGTGTGCTATTTTTATATCCTAATTTCTAATAACTACATCGTAATCTCTAAGGACCCCAAAGTTCCACCCCAGGGGAGAGAGCAGCACACACTTTGCCTAACGTCAAGGCTGCCAGGCATCTCAGCGTCCTGCTCTGGCCAGCAGAATGCAAGTTCTGGAGATCTTTAACTTCCCAGTTTTAAGAGAAGGCAGATGAAATGCTTCGCACTTTTATCAGTCACCCATTCGAGTCCCACGTGGAGTAGCTAAAGAAGGGTTCTTAAGCACTTAACCCACTGGCTCAGGCTGATGGCTGTGACTAGGGTAAAGAATGGAAAACAAGTTCAGGACGTGCCACCCCTCAGATATTTACACTACTGCACTACAGTCCCGCTACACGGGCAGTTGGGGTCTCTTCCCCATTGCAGCTTCCATCGGGTATTTACAGTCCCGGACTCCCTGGGAAGGGGGTCGCCTGGCAGCCCAAACTCCAGGCTGGATATTCGGAGCCGTCTGTCAAAAGCTAAATGGCACCCTGTGGCACACAACAGCCCATTACTGTGCTTATCTTGGGGAAAAGATTACTCTTAACGAGTCCCTGGACACTCAGAACAACACAAATGCAAGAATTTGTGGTCACACCACAAAGCAGCCTTACAGGAGGAAGGCAACGCGCATAATATGATAGTGCCCTTTTTCTGTATTTCATTCCACATCGTTGTAAGCTTTGGCCAGATACTTATCAAGAAGAACAGCAGCAACATTCACGTTATTCACATGCTTCAAAAGAATGTATTGGAAATCCTCAAACTGACACCGAAAACCTACCTTAAAACAGAGAAGGAACGCACGGGGTTGATCCATAGCCAGAGGCAATTTAATGATACAAACTACTCCAGCTCTGCCACGGGACAAAGCTGGCTCAGGACCAAGCCCTCACACCACCCCCACAGAACGTCGTCACGCTTGAGCTAAGGCAGTGCATTCACCCGCGCGCTGGAGAGCACACCGCAGAGCTCAGGCCTCTTCAATCCTTCACCGTCACGCTGTTCCCACCATCGCTGTCTGCTTTAGCGCAGGGTAACCGCCACCCCCAGCCAGCCCTGTCACCTTGCACAGCACCCGCGTGCCCCCCGAGAGCCAGGAGCGGGGATCGACCCGCAGGAGCTAACCAAGCGGAGAGGGGAGATGTGCTCTCGGCTGCACCGGTTCTAAGAAACCTGAGAGCAGGAGAAACCTAAACATGCCCTAAATTGTGATACGGCAATGTTGTTTCCAAAGGAGCTCAGCTCACACCACAGAAATTGTATCAGAGTGATGCCAGGACAGCATTTACCAGGCGTCGCCAGCACCGCACACCACCTGCCTCACAACCACCAACGCACAAGTGAAAGACCAGGCCGGCTTTCAGCGGTGAAGAGAGGTGGAAGTCTTTAACATCAGCACAGATACTTCCAGGTGTGACTCAGAAGTGACCCAATATTCAGCACACAGACCAACCAGACTTTTTCCCCTCATGAAATAAGGTTTGAGGCATTAACCGTTAAGAAAGCTTTCCGTGTCCAGTCATCCGCCAAGTCAGGAAGCCTCAGTCCTTCCTGGCAAGAAGTCCCACGCTTCACAACCGTTCCCTAAGGTTTCTGAATTCAGCAGAGCCACACTAATCGCACCAGGGAGCCACCCTGGCCTTCGCACTCCCTGCATGCGGCCCCCGTGCTGCTCGGGGATGGAGACCAGGTGCCAGAAAGCACAGCCACCATCACTGCCAGGTGTTTAAACTCGTCAAGTAAATTACAGCCAGTGCCATCTGAGGCCTCTAACGGCATCGTTTATCTATGCAGCATCTTGCCTCTTACCAATTGAAATGATGAGGTCTCTCCTGAGGACGAATCCAACAAGCCTCTGGGACTCCCGCGACACCACCACTGGGTAGCCACTGTACGTGGTTTCATTGATGATGGTCTCAACGTCTTCTACGGTCATGCTGTCCTGAGTGATGACAGTCAGAGGAGGATCATTCCTCCGTGGCCTCATTACGTCCATCGCAAGCGTCTTGTGTGAGAACTCTTCCTTGGCTTCCAAGAAAGGGTATCCATTGAGGCGAATATGGGCATCGTAAATGCCTTCCCGCCCAATGGCATCGGCCACCCACTTGCTGGTCATGGCTGCTGCCATCAGAGGAACGATGTATTCCAGTCCACCAGTGAGCTCAAACATAATGACCACTAGCGACACAGTCATTCGGGTCACCCCACCTGCAAACAGAACACAGGAAGACAGATGTCGTGAACATGGAGTTTCAGGGGTTTCCAGGCAGGAGAACTGTTCTGAGGCTTCCATGGCCATCCTCTGCCAACGCATCCGGAAAAGGTCTTGTATCAGCAAGAGCTTGTACTGTTGGATGCCTACATCACATTCAGCATCGCAGTGGAAGCCAGAGACAAGCAGAACAGAGTAGGGAACCAGGCGTCCCTTCCAGAGCATCGTGCCATGGGCTGGCTTACAAGGGTTTGCTACATGTTTTTGAGGGTCTTTCCCTGAACTCTGAAGCAACCCCAAAAGAAGGCTAACTGTCTCGCCTGTTACTTAGCCAGCTGCAAAACAGCCTGGCCGTGCCACAGAGGGGCCTCGTCCACAGCTCCACAGGTGGGTTCAGGAATCGTGACTCTGACAGGCTCTATGCGAAAGGCAAGTGTCATCCTGACATCCTCTGGCTACGAGCACCAGTTCCCTGAGAGCAGGCCCTTCAGCCAGCCTACCTCCCCGTTTGCCGGCTTCCAGCCAGCCACTCTGGCTACTCTTCCTTACGCTTCTGTAGATTTCCAACGCTAAAACAGTTGAGGCGTTTCAAGAGAAAGTAGATGAGTCTTGTTAAATATTGGCATCATTTTTATATAACAGCATTTTGTCTCGGCATATTTTAATTATGCTTTTGAGATTCAAGTCCCAAAGCTACTCCCAAATATTTTAGAGGAGTTTTGCTCCAATAACCATCTCCTGAAGGGGCACATACCCTTTAGTACCGTCCAGTGGCAAACCGAACAGTTAATGAAGTTAATGAAGTGGATCTGTATTTATTTTTCACCAGTCACATGCAAACAAGAGGGTTTATCCCCTGTAAAAAGCCCAAAGATGGGGTTTGGTAGCATGCTTTTATTCTTCCTGAAATGAGAGTTTCTCCTGGCACAGTATAGTAGCCCCCTAAGAGCTAAACACATTATTCTGTGGAGGAGAGGACTGGGAATTACGGTAAAAAATGACGTTCAGTCACGTGCACTCGATTTCTTAAATTCAGCCAAGCAGCAGAAGTGTTACCAAAAACCAGAGCACTTGAAAGAAGAGCTGCACCATAAGATCTAAGGCCAGAACAGGAAGTAAAATGAATTAAAACCCCACGGGAAAATCTAAAGTCCCTGGCCAGGCCCGTTTGTTCTAGTGCTCCGTCAGGAGACTCCCCACTGAAACCCGTCAGTCCAGCAATGGGCTGGTGCTGGCAAAACCGACGCAAACAGGATGAGAACACATTGCACATTCTACTACAAAGCGGTGGAGATGTTCTTGAGATGAAGCCAACTCCCACGGAGAGCGAGAACAGCGGCAGCGTCCCACTGCCACGCGTCTTTACATGGACAACCGGGACCCAAACCAAACCACAGCCTGGACTCCAACATCCACCTCACTTACCCAGACACGCTGCGGCCCCAACCATGGCGTAGAGGCCAGGAGTGATGCAGTCGGCTCCCTGGCTGCACCAGCCGCTGAAGATGGCCCAGTCGTGGTGGTAATAGGCCAGCTGCTCCATGGCCACGCCGAGCAGCCGGCCCGCTATGGCCCCCACCGCCATGCTGGGGATGAAGAGACCCGAGGGGACCTGGGAAAACACACATCGGTAAAGACGCCGTTCCTCAGACATTTCAAAGACCAGTGATGGAAACTCGAAACAGGACTGAGTTAGCGGTTATGCTGAAGGTAAAACCGGCAAAGCTGCCTTGCCCTGTCACCTCTGCCCTTCCTGCACCCTCGAGCTCCAGAGTCCCTGCAACAGTTTGCATTCACTCCTGTCGGAGAGTTAACGAGAGCTTAGTGTGGAACAGCACAAGCCTTTTTCAAAAGCTTATTTCCCAAGAGAACATAACAAAGTTCCACCTGCACACGGGTAACACTCGCCTGTGCCATTCCAACCGCACCAGTACGTGACGGTTGCAGGCAGGGGATTTTCCCTCTCTGTCGGGTTCACATATTGGGAGTGGAGTCGTCGTCCTTCCCTGGCAGACATTCAGACGCCACCGTGAAAGTGCAGGTGCCTGGAATCAGCACACGTGGCACAAGTGCCACCCAGCAGAGCTGCTGCCGGCGGGTTTCACCTCTGCACTTCAGAGTCCTCTTCCAGGACTCCAAAAGCTCCTGTTCTTTGAAGTCAGAGCGTCTCCCCGCTTTCCTTTGCACATCTGTCATACAGCTTTCTCACAGACTTGATGATTGCCCTTGAATGCCAGCGACCACCCTGGCAACAATGATGGCCAAACCTCTGTGGTGGGGTCACCTTTCCGGACAGACCACTGGGGGCCAGTGGGAGATGCTCAGCTCCACCTGCTGGACCTCACTGCAGGACAGCCCAGCCCCAGGCAGGACGTCACAGCTCGGGAAGCCGCCCCCAGACAAGTTCAGAACCCTCTGACCAGGGATCAGCCGTGACCTGGCCTAGCGGGAGGTGTCCCTGCCCAGGGCAGGGGTTGGAGCAAGGCGAGCTTTAAGGTCCCTTCCAACCCAAACCATGCTATGATTCTACGGTAAGTAAGCATTTACAAATTACGATATTGATTGCTTTGCAATTAGCTATTGTATATATATCAAAAAGGCACATGGCAGGACAATTTAGAAGCATTCTGCGTTTGGCAAATGGACATGAAACCCTGAGACACCAGCTTCAGTCACTGCATCTGGCGCCCACACACAGGCTAAAAGGTTTCTACTGCCCTCGGTTACGAGGAACAGAACGAATAATTGCAGTCTATCACCTTGCTCCTTCTTAACAGAGCCTGGGGAGGAAAACAAGCCTATTTATTGAGCAAATAAAACTCTAAGACTTGGGGTTCCTGCAGAGGATGAGAAGAACATGAGCTCCTCCACAGGCAGTTCTCACCTTCATGCCAAAGGTGAAGATCGTGATGAAGACTTTCATTATAAGGGCCAAAGCCAGCTGCCACATGGCGGTGTAAACTCCTGGGCCAGCAGCTCGGTCTGGCAGGTCGTCCCCTTTGGTGCTGTTGAAATCGTTCACATACTCGCAGAGCTTGGAAGAGTCCAAAATCCCACAGTCGTTGAAGAGCTCAGAAATCAGCTCGCTGGTGCTCATTCTGGTGTACTCGTTGGGGAAGGCCAGAACGGCCGTGATGGCGGTCACTACAAACACCTCCAGCACAGGGTATTTACCAAGCTTGGTCGTCTTGCGTCGCCTGCACCAGGCGATGTTGCTGCGAATGAAGAAAGCTCCCCAAAGCCCACCAAATATTCCCAAAAGGATGAACGGCACAAGCTCCAGAAGGTGCCATGGCATGTGAAACTCCACGTAGAAGAGAACCAGGCGGCTGTTCCCAAAAGGGTTGATGGAGCGCAGGGTAAACGCAGCCACCAGAGCAGCGAAGAAGGAGCGCCACAGAGTCTTGAGAGGAAAGTAGTAACTGACCTATAAAGGAAAAAGAAAGCAGATTCGGTCACTTTAACACTTGTCACTACACCGATCACTGCCCAATAACAAAATCACCAGTGCATGAAGTAAAAGCAGGGACCGAGATTGATGCGCGCTGGCCACACACCCTCCTCTCCAGCCAAGCGCCCCAGGCTTTGTTTTGAGCTCCCGTTCAACGCGATTGCAACGACGGGCTGGGTCCCAGCCTGCATAACTCCAATGCAGCAAGTGCCCTCTACGATCCCTGAAGTGGAGGTGACTGACTTGGGTAATAAAAGCTGCTACAAATCAGCTGTGAGCTGAATCCGGAGAAAACTAATTGCCTTGCATGCTCTGCAAGGTCCAGAAGTGCCAAAGAGCAGTGCTTGCCATAGCTGCCACCACAACTACTGCTCAGCTGAGCAACACCATCCTGTTCCTCCTCCGAGCTAAGCCCTGAAGCAGGCAGCGGTGACCCACGGCATGTCTGGATCAAAGAACGAGGATCAGAAGTTCCTTGGGAAGGAAAGGCGTTTGACAAGCCAGGTAAGTTTGTTCCCAGGTCCCCTGGGTCAGAGCTGTCAGGAGAGTGGAGGTGACAGAGGCGGTGGCTGTGAGCAGTCAGTGTTGCCGAGCACGGACAGACCAGGGGAAACCAACAGGTTTATTGCAAAGCTACGGATAGACATCATCCAAAATAAATTCTCCAGTATTTGGAAGAATTACCTGAAACCCCAATAAGCTTTTAGGTTGCTTGGCCTTGTAAATACACCACCAATCAGTATTCAACAGCGTCTCCTTTCCACACCCAAGCAGTTATGAGCAGACTGTATTTTTAAACCAGCGGGGTCAGTTCTTGCAATAAAACAGCTCGCCAAGAGCTAATAGAAAATGCTGATGTTACCTCTTCCAGACTAAAGAGCACTCCTCCGATCGGTGCACCAAAAGCTACAGACACACCAGCAGCTGCAGCTGCTGATAAAACCTACGAGAGAAACCAAGGAGTCAGACATTTTCAGCCCCCGCAACCTTCCCCCTTTTCTGTTTGTCTTTACTTAAATTTGTGCGATTTTTATCTCCAGCGAGTGCACAGTAAGCCAGGGTCTGACAGCAGGGAAAACATGGAGTGAGCCGATTCCCTAGGGAGAAGGGTTGCAAGGAGCTACAAAAACATTGGGGTTAGCATTTCAGCGCTCCCTTCCCCAAACTAGAAGTGGCGTCACTGGCAATTACCTTTTGCTGTTTCAGCCGATTTCATGCTATGCGTTCACCTCAGGTAAAGGTGGAACAAAGACAGAATAGCAGTAATTTCACCCCCAGAACACTGACTTTTCCCAGATTCGCCCATTTCCCAGTCACACCGTTTCTCAGAGGCAGGTAACAGCGTAACTGGAGGTGCTGTGGGGCCACCCAAGCCCTGCCAGCCCACTGGTGGGTTCTGTTGGGTTTGGTTCAGCAGAAGGTAAAGTGGCCAATATGACACCACACATCTCACGTTAACCGTTCTCCAGTGACTTGTCCAGAGAAAAGTCTTACAGCGCTGCGAGGAAACGCTCATGAGCTTTGCGTTGGACATTAGCTTGGTTCTTACACCACCTCCACCACTGCGTCCCTGAAAGCAAAGTCCTTCATTCTACTCCCATGGCCCAGGTCCCTCAAACAGTCCCGACACTGTTTGTGGAGTTGCATGGCAAACACAAACAAGCGCTGCAGAACTGGGTTAGTGCCAGTGAACGCTCCCATCACAAGTGAGATGATGCCCTGCGCTGGGGAGATGCTGTGGCATCACTTCCTAACAGAGATGGCTTTTGCTCCAACTAGGTGTTGTGCTGAAGACCGAGAATATGCCAAACCCGAACAGTCTACACCCAGCGCAAAGCGCCAGACCCACGGCTCTGCCCACGCTGCCTCAGCAGCCTGACAACATCGGGGTCCCTCCGTACCTCTCTGCGTTTCGCTTCATTCTTCCTGTATTTGGTGAAGAGATGACACAAGATGTTCCCACAGCAGCAGGCGACGTGCACCAGGGGCCCCTCTTTGCCCAGGCTCAGCCCAGAGGACACAGCCAACACTAAGGTGATGGTTTTGATGATCAGCGTCCACTTGCCCAGGTAGCCTCTAATGATGAAACCACTTAAGATAGTTTTGATCTGGAAGTCAAGCACACAAAGCTCTGCAGGCTTTCATTCAAGCCCTGGGCAGAGCTCCTCTTTTACCAGGCACTCCCAATCCTGCCCTCAACTTTCCCTTACAGCTTTCAGAGTCCCTCCCCGCCATCCAAAGTAACGTACAGTCGGTAAAAACATCCTCCCTGCAAAGGCAGAAACAGCCATTTGAGTCCTTCCTTCGGGACTATTCTCCCTGCTGAAGAAAAATCCAAGGCTTGTGGAGCCTGTCTTACACAAACAGGGTGCTTTTGTTTGTACCTTCTCCAGTAAAGGCCAAAATACTTTGCTTTTTTAAAGGGATTGCCTGAAGACTTAAGGACTAGACATGCCTCAGTAATAGTTTGGAAAAAAGCATACATTAAGTCACCATCTAAAGTGCAAGGAATTATTATTCCATAGCAGGCACGTCTCGTCTTTGCATGGTGGATCCCTACCCCACCTTAAAAAAACCCATGTCGCTTCCTTTCTCACTCACCTCTGGGATCCCTGAGCCACAGGCGTAAGGAGCAAAGCCCTTCACGAGTAACACCGCAAGAAGGGAGAACAACAAGGCCCAGATAACGTACATGAAGTAGTTGAGAATGTATGCAAAAGCCCCCTGAAATGCAGAGGAAGTTACCCAGATTAGATGATTTCAACTGAGATCACATCAAAGCCGCGGGCTGAAGCCAGCACACGGGAACAGGTCACCTCCCATACGGTTATCAGCCAAAAGCGAGGAGAACTACAGTAAGTCTGAGGTTTCAAGGACAAGATTCATTTGCTGGGATATGAGAGTATGAACCAATCATATCTCCAAAGACCGTTCTATAAAACGGCAAACAAGGCGCACCAGTAGCTCGGTACTGGGATCAGTGCTGTCCCAGTCACACAGGCAGCTCCACCGGGGAGAGCTGCCAGAAAGGCACAACTTGAGCTCGCCCGGCATTCCTCTAAAACCTCGGTGGGCAAAAACCCTCCACGCAGCAGTTCTCAGACAGGCGGCTAAAACACTGGGCTTGTAAATGCAGCAACGTTTTGCTTCCCCCCGAGGACAACATGTAACTTGTTCGGGTTTATTTACACCCTTGGAAGACCCCAACAATGAACGTTAAACCACGGAACCCCCCAGAGCTCGCACTTCTGGCGTGTACATCCAGATCGCTAGCAAGGGGCGGTACAGGCTGGGGAAATGGGGCGTTTCAGCAGCAAAGCCAGCTGTCGGCACACGTCACCTCTCCATGGCCGAGGATCAGCTGGGACCAGCTCTTCCACTCGGGACACTTGTCTCTGTCCGTAAAGGTTGTGTTGGATTTCCAGCAGCAGTGCTCGTGGTTGAACCAGAAGCCTGCTAAACACACGCCTTCTTTCAAATCTGTCATCCAGTGGGCAGAAATGTCTATCAGACCCGCTAAGGAACCTAGTTTAAAGGGAAAAAAAATAAAATTTAATTATTTAATGTTATGTTAATGTTGGAGTCAGCCTTATACAGACTCCAACACCTGAAGGTTACAGTCTGCCCTACTAATTTTTGACTCTCCTACCAACAGATAGAGCAGGACCGATATTTTTGCCCACAATTAACTTTTATTCTATAGAGAGCTAAATGGGAAGATTGGCTTAAGCATATATATTGAAAAGAGCAGGTCAGGAAACAAAGCATGCCTCATAGTACTTCAGAGGCTGACCATCGCAAATGGCGCTCAAACCCACCCTACATCACTAGAAATGAATTTTTCTCAATTACACTGAATAAGTGCTTGTTCTATACAGCACAGCAAGCAGCCTGAGAGGCAGAGGGGGACGCACTGCACTGCTGGAGGACACAGACAAAACATGTCACCGGTCCCCGGCACAAGAGCTGGAATCCAAGAGTTACACTAACTACGCTAAGACTGTGACAGGAATAACTCTGAATCTGGAGAAAAGATTTCCAATCCCAATTTAAAAAAAAAAAAAAAGAGAGGAAAGTTACAACTGTGCCAAGTGAAACAAAGCAAGCAGAGAGCCACACAGAAAGTAATTCAGATTTTAGAAGAGGAACCTTCAAGCAATTCCTTATTTTTCTGTTAAGAACAACTCCTACAATGCCCACAGATGAACGCTGCAATCAGCTCCGTTTCAACGAAAATGGCACATCCGCGCAGAGACCAGAGACCTCTGATCTGCAGGAGCAGGTGCCAGCACAAGCTCCAGGGGCAGCAATAAACATTTAGCAAATCTTCCAGTTAATGAAATACTGGCGAGCAGCTTTCCTATGTAAATATTAACAGAAGATTTAATTTCACTCCTCGTGATGAACGCTTAGCTGCTTTCTATCGGGAAGAGCTGTATCCAGCCGATTTACTTCTGCACTGGGTCCAAAGTTTGCTTCTGAAGTCATTCCGAAGGTCCCAGCCAGCCAACCTCTGCAAGAAGGCCGACTGCCCAAGAAACACCTCTCACCTTTTATATCCAAGTATAGGAAGGAAAAAGAAAAAAGAAAATCTTTCCAGCAATCCTTGGGATTAACCTCTCCTTTGTCAGTGAGGAGCGTTCAGCAGAGATGTACAACGCTCTCCTCTGACCCACATTTGACCAGCTCTGTTCTGCCGAATTAATTATTTTTTATATTTCAGAGCTCTGTACCAGCAGATCCAGAGCAGTGTCCTGGATCGCTTTCAGTCTCAGCTTTGTATCTGGCTATTTACACCAACACAGCCTCAAAGCACATAGAAGTAATTCTCTGTAAATTGCAAAGCAGCAGCAGAGCCGTAAATACCGGTGCAGCCCCTCGCACAGCCCTTGCCCCAGGGCCAAAGGCTCCTCCCCAGCCATCTGCCCGCGTTCGTGGGAGGAACCGACTTTAGAGGACTTTTTAGACCGAGGTTTGCTCTTACCTGCCAACAACCCGATGAGGAGCATCAGCAACCAGCCCGAGAAGGCATCGCTCACGCTGTGTATCAGCGCCCAGGTGGACTCTTTACTTCTACTGGTGATCTAGAAAAGGGTTTTTCAAAAAGAAACAACAATCTGTTAAAGACACTGATCTACTTTGGTGTAAGTGCTGTAAAAACTACATGGTGAGGTGATCAGTGGAAGATTAGCCCCTAACATTGAAAGCCACAGCTATCACGACATATTCTGCTCTGAGGGGCGCGAGGAATAGCACCAGGCAGCGGCTGCTCCCACGGCTGGCGCAGCAAATGCAGCTCTGGGCAGCAGATGTGCAAGAACAGATCAAGGATACTGCCATCTTTCCCAGCAAAAAAAGAAAGTATTCAAGTAACACTCTCCTCCTAGATGTCTTCTGCACAAAAACGAGACAAAATTCTTCCTTTAATGTTTTAAGGCCATCACTTGTTAGTAACAGCCAGTTACCAGTATATCCCCATGCCACGCGCAAACCTGAAGACTGGGGAAACAGTTCTTTCACTTTGTCCCCAGCAGCTTCTGGATCCCGCCTGGCCAGTACCGATACCCACCAGCGGCGAGAGCAAACAGGGGCTGTCACCAGCCGGTCAGAGTCCCCAGCTACTGCCCCACATCTGCAACTCCAACCAGCCGTCGCTCTGAGCAGAGGGGACTCTGCCGAGCGCTGCTCAGCCGGGCACGAGGCAGGGCAGCGGTTTAACACCCGCAGGGAGGAACGGTGAGGCTGGAAGCAGGCTGTGCTGGTGGCACTGGGAAGATCTCAAACCGAGATACCCCAGGAGGGCGAGCTCCTCCTCAGGGGCTCTGGCCCCGTCTGAGGGCTGAAGCCTGGCAGTGTCGCTGCTCTTGACAGGCGGACAAAAGGGCGACAGAACAGCCATTGCGTGCCCCCGTTCCCCCGGCTGCCTCAACCCAGGGACACATTCCAGTACACCACTATTATTCCCAGATAAAAAGGCGCATTGATGCAAACAACTACCACTTGCTAAATGAGGAATAAATAAAGTAAGAATCCCTTCTGCCTGAATGAGCATTGCTTTTTCTCTGGATTTTTGTCTTTCAAACGCCGCATGGACCAGGAGTGGAAGCGCTGCTGAATCAAGGCAGGGGCTGGGGCGGGTGCCAAAACGATTTCCTTTATATTTCTTCTCATTGGACCAACCCTACAGCTCTCTGGCCAGCAGGAACTTCTGCCTTGACCCGATTTCAGCTTCTTTCGATAGACAGAAGCGATCTTTTTATACAAGCACCTCCGCAGACAGGGGACAGATCGTCCTGTTCCACGCTGATGGGCATCACCTATGTATAGGCACATCTGTGCCCGGGGCGTACGTGTGCGCAGCCTCGCGGGTTTGTATTCTTCATCCATAGATGGGGACAGGTTTTTGGGCAGGAGGCACTGGGAGCATGGAGCCCCTTAATTGGGTCTGTACTCGCTCGGGTTTGGGCACTACACTGTATTTATTGTATGTACTCACACACTGAGCAGGGCCTGCCTTCAGTTTGTGCACTGTTATTAAGACACAAGTTGTTTTGTGAGGCTCAGGAAAAAAAAAAAAAAAATTGAAGAATATTTTGGCAAGCAAATAGACAAGTTGAGTTCAGTCATCACCCTACAAGAGTTCTGCCAGCAAGGGCTTCTCGTGAATCAGGAGCATGCTGAGGACAGCGGTACTTTATTTAAAGCATCCCTTGCTTTCCAAGCAGATTCCTTTAATTGCAGAGAGCAGTGATGTTCCGGGAATGAATTCTGGAAGAACTGCACTTAGTTTTCTCAAACATGCAGCACAGAACAATTCCAACAGAAAGAGAATCGTTCACAAGTGCAATTGCATGAGCAGAAAACCAGCTTGTTTCTTTATCAATAAACAGGATCATGGGTGTGTAGATTCTTCCGTTAGAAACCATGCAATAGCAATGCAATTCTTCCAAGTAAGACACGCACCTTCCATGAGCAGGAGTGCAGGTTTTCCTGTGCTTCAGAGCCAAGCAAGTTTAACACGGCATAAGAAAATGCACCATTAAGTCATTTAAGATGCGGATCAGAAATCCACCAAAGCTTTTAAGTAAATAAAAGCCTTCAGAAGAGAAGCAGCAATTGATAGACTGCAGCACGTTCAATTTCTCTCAAACTAAAGATCCTGCAGAGAGGCTCAGTTCCCATCCCAAGGGCGATCCCTCCATCCCAGGTCTATCTCCAGCACATGCCTCCCCCGTCTGACAATCACAACTGGGATTCGCTCTAGCAAGTTAGTTACTCTGCCTTCGGTGCCAGCAAGGAGTAATAAGAATTTTTACCTCTCTGTGCCTGTCCCGGTCCCTGGACTTCTCTCGCACCCAATCTATAGTGTTAAAATCTTCGTAGGTCCCCACACCAGGAAGAGGTTCCTCCAGGAAATCCATCATTGTGCTTGTGCCGTTCATCCCTCCTCCATTATATGAGGAAAATCCTGGGGGGAGAAATTGAGCATTTCTTAGTTTTCACCCTTTTTAGGAAAAGAAAAAAACATCGCCAAAACGCTAACTTAGTGGGAAATCCACACATTTCAGCGGAAGCGAAGAGCTAATGAGCTGTTCCTTGAGCTAAATAGGCCAAGCAAGGCTCCGGGGATGACGCGGGCAGCAGGGCATGCGCTTCCCCAGCTTCAGCAGTTCACGTAGAGACGGGCTGTTCCCGGAAACGACTGCTCAGGAACCAGCAAAGTAAATCAACACTAGCATCTACGTGTTAACTTTTCCCTAAACCCAGAACTTTGAGGAAAGCAGAGGGGAGAGGGAGAGGAGAAGGGGAATATTTGAGCCTCCCAGCAGAGCCAAGGGGAGTCCCAGGTGGATGCGGTGAAGGTGAAAGCAGGAAGGGCAGGAGGGCTGTGGATGGGAACAGGGAGACAGGGGAAGGAAAGCATCTCACCCCCATCGCTGCGGGGGGGCTGGAGGGCCTGAAAAACAGAAAGCGGTACCAAACTGGGGCTTGCAACTGCCCTTCAGGTGAAACAAACTTGGCCCAATCATTCGATCTTCTATCTAACCGGCTCCAGCCCGTGGAAAACGATGCTTAGTGTGGATGTACGTTCCCCAGGTTTTGGTGACAAGACAGTGTCTTCACAGACAGGAGCAGAGAACAAGGCTGTGGGACAGGGTAACGCGAGGGCCTACAGAAACTGATTAATCTACAGCATGACAAGCGTGGCCAGGTCCAACTGAAGACCACAAACGAGGGCTTCACATGGTACAAGCCACGCTCCCAAGCAAAGCCTCCGGAGAGGCATCCCCCGGTTCCACCATCCTCTGCCAAGAAAATAAATCCATTAATCATAGAATCGTTGAACTCCTGGGGTTGGAAGGGACCTTGAAAGATCGTCTAAGTCCAACCCCCTTAGTCCTGGACCTCAGCATAGAAAATGGGTCAGATCCAGTGGATTAATGCTGTCTCCATGTCCCCAGGCGTTCAGTTCACGGCCAGTCCCCAGCCAAGCTGATGTTCAGCCCCCGCTGAGCGGGAGGCAGCAGAGCAGAACCTGCCCTTGCAGCATCCGGGGCAGTAGCCTTGGGCCTGCACGGATTTTACCTGCCCTGGGAAATCTCTTCCACCTGGAAAACAGCCATTAATCTATTCCTGCTTTCCTTTGCTCCTACAACAAAATACTGAGCAGCTTTGATCTAAAAGGAACCTATAAAACTCCCATTAATGTAACACTTGCTCCTTTAAAAGCAGGTTTCTTAAAGCCCCTTGCAAGCAGTTTGAGGAGAGTGTTGAAACACACCAAGGGAAAAACAAAACAAAGGTCTTTTAAACCTTATCCAAGGAAATCAAGCAGTTTTCTTGACAGTAATTGACATGGAACAAGTTTTTCTGTGCCACTCAGCCCAAACCTCATTCCTTTGCTTGTGCAAGCACCGAGGCCCCCGCTCCAAGTCAAACACCTACGGAACCCTTCAGGAAGTACTCCATGTATTTTTCTTTCTAAGCCACCAAATGCTGAAAGGGCAGAAGTTCCACGGGTTACTCCAAGAAACACTCTGTTACGTTTCGGTAGAGGTGAAAGGTGCCCTGCGGTCCATGATCCATTATGCAAAAGCGCCCTCAGAACATGCAGGTGACACTACTTTACGCACTGAATACTGGTTTTGAAGCTCCCTGAAGAAGGCTTTCATGCTGCTCTCGCTCCCAAAGGCTGACAGCTGGAGACCTCCCAAGCTTTACACCTGCTATGATGCTATCCGGGTTGTATTTTTTTTTTCCATTTCTAAAAACTAAAACCACGCTAAGGGGAAATCAGTTACAAAAGCACAGGAGCCAGGACGGGATGCTGGGAGCCGCGAGCTGGGAGCCCCCGCGTTTGCAGGACTTGGGCTCTTCAGCCTTCCCACGCTGAACACCTTTTCTGTTACAAGCAAACTGGGGAGAGAACAGCAAGTTTTCTACATCGAGCCTGGCTGATGATGGACACACGTTCTGGAGTTGGCCGATAGCCACCACGGCACCTTTGGCAGGCCTGGGCACTGCTGTCGTACTGGGATGCCCCTACGAGAAGCCCGCAGCGAGCTACCAGCCTACCTGCGGTGCCAACTTTCTGTTTAACAAACGGAGGAGCAAAGGACCCAACTGACGCACGTGAAGGGGGGAAGGATGCAACTGGTAACTGCTCCTTTTGCGCCCACAACCTGCCCCCGGGAAGGCAGCCCCCCAGCGAGACGCGACGCAGTCCTTGCACCCTGCATTTGGAGGGGGCAGAAGCAGCAGGGAGTTGCACAGATGAACATCCCTGACATCCCAGCTCTGAAAACCTTTTAAAAAAGTCTTCTCAACGTATATTGCTGGTGGGAAAAGGAGCAGAGCAAGGTGCTGCCGGCCAGCTAACACGCACGTTGAGCAATCTCCGTAAGCGGTGGCCAGCCAGCAGCAAACCAAAGGGAAGCAGAGCACGGAACATAAGCGAGAGGCAGTGAGAGACCGAACTCCTCAGCAGCCCATTGCTCACCTGAGCTGGGAAGCCCGAAATAACCACAAACCATTCACAGCACACCAAAGCCACTTCTACCCCGTATGCTCTGCGCAGCAAGCGTGACTTCACGTACTCCTGGTAATCCATACCAGCAGAGCACACACCACACACGCTCTTCCTCCAGCAATACCGGCTGCAAAGCGCTTCCAAGGGTGTACACACGGAGACACGGGCAGGAGAGGAAATCTAAGCACGGTTCTGTGAGACACTAAGTGTTTACAGTCATCCAGATGAAAAAAAAAGAAAAAAAAAAAAAAAGATGCAAACCCCAAAATCCAGTCAAAATTGAAAGGTGGTGGGGAAGAGGACTACTAAAACTCCCATGCAGAAGAATAATGTTTAATATTTCATTTAGCTTATTCAGGGTGCAAATACCACTAGGCAAAGATGCCTTCGGATGGGGAGAAGTAAGGAATTCAAACAATCGCTCTCTACCCCATTGTCTAACGTCAAGAGAGGGGAATAAAGGCCCATGATGTTTTCCCAAGCCATTTCCCAGACTGGCACAGCGGCCTCTTAACAGCAAAAAAGATGCAAGAAAACAAGATGAGTCATATAGCATAACTGACAGCTACCACCAAATAACCCACTTTAAAAAGGCTCCTTGCTTCATTTGGGACAAAAAAAAAAAAAAGGTTAACTGAAGTTCTCAGAGATCTTCCTAAGTGGTGAGTGCACAGAGTGCGAGCCCCACCAGCCCGACTTGTGCTGTAAAGAAAATGGGGCGCGTTTGCTGAGAGCCAAGAGGAATTACTCTGTTTTTAACAACAGTTTTCACTTATGAAGCCAACAGCTTGGAAATATAAACTGGCATCAATGCTTTCAGAGAGCGCCCCGGTCAAATATCCCCACTGGGGTTCCCAAGCACTGTCCTACAAATCCGCTGGACCAAAAGCTCCTTGAATAAATCGTCCTAATAACAACAAACAACCGAGTTCAGCAGGTGCAGTGCTCGCATACCTGCAACTCCTCCTGCAAGCCCCGCGTAAAGCCATCCGGGTGGTGCTTCCTCACAGCCTCTCAAAGCAACCAACCCCCTCTCAAGCAGTTATGTGACAAAGGGGACAAGATGGGGCATCGTCCCAGTCAACCACAGCTCAAACAAGTCACACCTACAGTTCAGATCTTCACAGCAAAGGCCATGGACGTGGAGACCATGATCGTAGCAGAACAACTGAACCAGGGAGACAAGCCCGGGTTTGATCCAGCGCGTCACCTCGATGGTGGCACCGGGCTGTGAGCATGCCACTACCTCCCAAACCACCCAACATCCCAACGCCTATCCGGGCCAGTCTGTGGCATACCAGACACTCTCACCATGGCCACCAGCTTGCTCACCTGGGTCCAATTCCCATTTCCAGGGTCCCCTCTCACATTACGGCAGACTTTTGACATCATCACTTAGATAGTGGCTGCTTTTCTGGGAAAGTAAACTATAAATTTGGGGGTGGAAGGGTGGTTAATGACTGTTGTTAGCAGCATAAAGGAAAGCCAGCATCCATCCAAGCATCCACTTTATCTCTGTCCCCCAGACAAGGGAACCACCGTCACCACATCACTTTTAGAGCAGGTTCAGACGTCAGCGATGAGGCGGCTCTGGCAGGGGGGTCTTTGAGGCCTTGCTAAGTGTGGGTGACGGGTTTCTACTAAGCC
This sequence comes from Chroicocephalus ridibundus, assembly GCF_963924245.1. Taxonomy (NCBI): domain Eukaryota; kingdom Metazoa; phylum Chordata; class Aves; order Charadriiformes; family Laridae; genus Chroicocephalus; species Chroicocephalus ridibundus. The sequence continues at coordinate 937,977 of NC_086292.1, read as the reverse complement.
CAGCGATGCAGAGCACAACCCTGTGTCTACATTGAGAAACAGAAGGTGAACGACTGCCTCTGCACACCCACCTCTCCAAGCCAAGCACCCAGCCAGAAGAGCTTGCTTTTGTTTCTACAGAAATGACCCTACTCTTCCAGAAGTGCAACAACAATTCCTGTCTGGCTTTCACTGGCTTTTCAATTTATTCTGGCACACCTACCATAATATTTCCTAAAGATAAAAGGATACAGTTGTCCTTAAAAAAAAAAAAAAAAGTACTAATACAGCGGTGTTAAACCTAGTTAACTGAGACTACTTTGAGAAGCATTTTCTGCAAGAAGAGGAGATCAGGGTCATTCCTTGCTCACTCTTCTGGAATAACTGCCCAGAGCAGCGACTTTTAGCTGTCCTGGGAACACCCTCCCAGCTCAGAGCTGCCCCAGAGCCACAGGAACAAAGACCCCGAGGGGACACTCGGCACCCAGCACTGCCCCAACACGGGAGAGGGGCTGCAGGCCGTCACCCCTCAGACCCACCCTGCCGTACAGCACTGGGGGTCCCGCGGGTACCAGCCCCACGGATCCCATCCACACCTCACCGGCAGCTGCTCGGGGCATCTCGCGACGGGGCTGAAGGGATGGTGTGACGTGACCCGCACACTGGGGACCAGCCTGGAGCCTGCTCCTCTCTCCAGCCTGGCCCCGTCCAGCCCAGCCTGCCCTCCCTGCAGCAGCAGGGCTTGTATTACAGAACCCCGCGGTTCCAGCCATGCACGGCAATTTCACAGCCGGGTAAGCGGGTAAGCAGTCCATTCAACAGAAGATAATGAGAAAATGTCCTTATATTTTTTTCCAGGAGTATTACTGAACTATAAAATGGCTGACGGGCATAAATATTTATCAAGATCATATTTCTTGCCTCAGCTTGTTGCAAATCAAGGATCCTAGGATAACCAGATAGGAATAAAGGAAGCAAATGAGCTCAGTAATACCTGGTCAAAAGATGATCATACAGGTCTCCCCAGTTCCTGATGTACAGATCTCTAAATCAGTATTTAATGCTTACAGACAGCAAGTCAAATGTGACCTTGTTAGAGATACAGTTCATTTTTTAAACACAGATTTGTTAGCATTTTGATCACCTCTTCTCCCCAAAATGGGTTAATGTTCCACTTTAGAGAGTCTGCCTGGCTTAAAAAAAAAAAAAGAAAAAAAAAAAAAGGCATCGCTTGTGCGCTTGTTAAAGTTACAGGGCTGTGCCATTGCAGCGCAGCAAACCCCCAGGGCTTTATGACTTGTCCTGCCGGCACAGCAAGGTGACAGCCAGGCACCCGGGAGAGGTCTGCTCCCCTTGCTCTGGCGAATCTGGAAAAAGGAAGGGGTTTGCGGACAAAAGGGAGCCGGGCAGTAAACAACCAACCATTACACAGCAGAAATCCAGCAGCAGAAACCCATCGGAAACCCAGCAGCAGGAGCTCAGCAGACCACCCGGCTGCTCCCGGCCCGACCACCCCTCCACCCCCGCGCAGGAGCGGCTCCGGAGCCCGGTGCCAGCAGTTCGCCGCCCCGCAGCCCCCCAGCCGCGCTCCCCCTTGGCTCCCGTCCCCTCTTCCTCCCTGGAGGGGTCTCCTCACCCTCGCTCAGCCGCTCCGGAGCGCCCTGGGGAGCCCATCCATCCCACGGCCACCCGGGTGGAGGGCCGGCGTGCGCTCCTTCGTCTCACGGCGGCACTTGCTGCATCCTTTCGCTCCGGACTTGGCCAAAGCCGAGCCGGCGGCGGCGCTGGGCCCTCCCCGCACGCCTGGCGCGGCGTCACCGTCACCGGCGGCCGTCACATGAGCTGGCCCTTGCACCGCGCTGGCAGGGGCAGGATTTGCGCCGCACGGGGAGAGGTCCCGCCGGCAGGCGGGGAAGGACCGGGCTGCACCGGCGACGGCCACCCCCGACGCCGCGAGCGGAGCCCTCGGGGCGCCTTATCCGGTAGAACGTATTCCCCGGGACTAAAACGTGCCCGCCCGCCGTGCTGCACGGCTGGGGAGCGCAGAGAGCCGAAGCCGAGCGCGCAGGGGCTGTAGGATGGAGAGCGGCTCGCTGCTACCGCGGCTCGCTGCCGGGAGGGCGAGAAGCCGGGCAGGCGAGAGCTGTGCACGCACATCCCCCTCACCCCCACGCACCGGGCGAACCCCGCACCCGCCCACCGCACCCAAGGTCTGTCTGGGGGGGGGGGGCACACCCCAGAGGTGAGCACCCAGTTACCCCAGTCCGACGGGCGACGCTCCCAGCACGCCAGCCTGGGGCAGACCCTGCTCTGCACCCAAGGGGCTCGGCCGCCCGGCCCAAGGCAAGCTTCAGCGCAGGAAAACCCGCGTTTACCATTGGAGCGTCCCGACACGGGTGGGTCAGTCACAGATGTGAGGAAAACCCCCCTCTCTTTTCCCACCTTGCTGGCATTTTGCTTGCTGACTGGCTGGTGGCGATGCTCTTTGCCCGCCGTCCTCCCAGGAGGCAGGCAGGCTCTGAATTGTCCCTTTGTCCTCCCTCAGAGCTGGCCCCAACCCCTCGGGGCCCCAGGAGCACTCTTTATCTCCCCATTCAGGGTACACAAGAGCTCAAAGGGGCTGGTGATTAAGTTCTCCTGGCTCCAATTTGCTAGAGATAGCTTGTCCTTTAGACACTGTCTGGCGGCTCTGAAACACTACACCCCGGCAAACGGCGACTTTGGGCTCACCCGATACGCTGGCCGCTGGCCGGGGGCTGCTCTGACAACCCCAGGTCTCTGTCTGGAGGTCAAGGAGGAAGGCGGGCAATGAAAAAGCCTGGAGAGATATCTCCAGCTCGGGGATCCATCCCAGAGGTTGGCCCTTTGGCACTTCCATTAGTGGAACCTGCCAGCGGCGCAGCAGCTGAGTGAAATCCCCCGGCTAGCATCCTCCTGAGAGCAGAGCCAGCTGGCCACCCCCATATTGCAGATAGAAACACCACCCACCTCCACTTCCACTGCACAGAGCATGTATGGAGAGCTTAGACAAGGACAGGGCTAGTGGATAAAAACAAAAATCCACATAAACCCAAGCTTCACTAACCCTGCTGCACTTTGGGGTGGTATTTGTTGCTATTGCGATTCTCAATTCTTGCCCTTAAGAGCCCAAAGAGAAAAAGCTTTCTTAAATCCTACAGCAAAAAGATGTTCCAGCCTTTGAAACATTTTTAAGTCTTCCATCGAAAGAAGGGGGGACCACAGTCCTGCCTTTGCTCCCTACAATTTAAAGCACATCCGGAGACTATGGTGATGGCCAGACACGTCTTGCTCCTCCCCAGCCCAGTGTCTGCTTCACCGCCCCAAGGAGCGGAGAGAAAAAAAGCACAAAATAAGCCAGCACCACTGCTTAACTTACCCACCCAGCCAGAACTACTGTAACCCACTCAGGGGAAACCATTGGCAGTTTAATACTTTTGGAAAGGGATATCAAGGAATTAGGAATCTGTACAACTTAACCTCATAACACACCCCTTGACAGAGGCAACCCCTCATCTAGGGGATATTGTTGCCCCAAAAGCAGATCAGTATGACTTGGAAAGGCGGTTGTTCCAACAGATTTTGCTAAAGGAATCAGGCCTCACAAATCTTATATTAAAAATAAATGAATAAATAAAAATCAACAGGACTGCAGATATAGCCTGACCATGTGTTTGGGTATCTGTGAAGCTTTGGACAGAATTTTCTTTAGAAGGTCTTAAGCAAATTAAGCTCTTGGGGAGTAGCAGGGAAAGTTTTCTCACAGAAAAGCAACTGGCTGAAGACACAGGATGTTGAAGGCATAAACTCCTGTTTTGGAAACAGGAGGAAGGCAGCACTGGAATCCCATTTGCTTCTGCTTGTACTGGACTATTCACTACAGTTCTAAGCGTTCTGGAAAAGTGGTGCCTACGCTTAGGGTAACTGGCACTGGGTAACCAGCATCTCTTGGGCTGGCTCTGAAGGACCACAGCTGGACTACCAGAGAGCAGAAGCAGCTCATGGCCAAAGCAAGGCGTACAAGGAGGGGGAAGAGACAAATGTAAACAGTGTTATGCACTAAATCAGCATGTTTGACTTAAAAATTCAAGTGTCTGCAGATAATGCCCTGCAAGTCATTGCTCCATATTTGAGAATGGTCAACAAGGAAATAGCTTTTTAAAAAATCCCTTAAACTAAGAAGCAGAAAAGAATTACTGCTGTAGAAGTGCACCTTGAACATCACGTGTAGTTCTGGTCACCTCTACTATGGCACAGAAAGGAGGCGATGCCACTAAGATGAAACAACTTCTGGGAAGCATGGCTGTATCCTTAAAAAGACCGTGCCACCCCATCGGCCCTTTGGCCAGGAGTAAAATCTATACTTTGACAACGATTTTGAGAAAGCACTGCTAAGGTTCACTTGATTACCACAGTACCAAGACTACAAGGAATACTAGAAAAGTATTGGGGGATTTTATTAAGGAGCCAAGTTTGATTCCCAAGCACAACTTAACAGCGTGGGGAAAAAAAAAAAAATCACGGAAAGTCTTATCTGTTACCTTTTATTGACGAAATGCTGAAGTCCAAAGCAGAGAAGATAAGAGTGAGAGCGGGACCTGGCGGTGTTGGTTGACTGTCGGCTGAACATGAGCCAGCAGTGTGCCCAGGTGGCCAAGAAAGCCAATAGCATCCTGGCCTGTATCAGCACTAGTGTGGCCAGCAGGACTGGGGCAGAGACTGGGGTGAGGCCCCACCTCAAGTGTTGTGTCCAGTTCTGGGCCCCTCACCACAAAAAAAGATACTGAGGGGCTGGAGCGAGTCCGGAGAAGGGCACCGGAGCTGGTGAGGGGTCTGGAGCACAAGTCTGGTGAGGGGCGGCTGAGGGAGCTGGGGGTGTTCAGCCTGGAGAAGAGGAGGCTGAGGGGAGACCTTCTCGCTCTCTACAGCTCCCTGAAAGGAGGGGGTGGCCAGGGGGGGTCGGGCTCTTCTCCCAAGGAACAGGCCATGGGACAAGAGGAAACGGCCTCAAGTTGCGCCAGGGGAGGTTTAGGATGGACATTAGGGAAAACGTCTTCACCGAAAGGATTGTCAAGCACTGGACCAGGCTGCCCAGGGCAGTGGTGGAGTCACCTGTATTTAAAAGCCGGGCAGACGTGGTGCTGAGGGACATGGGGTAGTGGTGGGTTTGTCAGAGTTAGGTTGATGGTTGGACTCGATGATCTTAAAGGTCCTTTCCAACCTAGACGATTCTGTGATTCTATTCTACGATTCTGCATGCAATCCATAGCGAGTTTTCAGCAATGCACACAGCACAGGAGCAGGCACGAAAAGCCCCTGCAGTCCATTTTAAATCATTTTGACTGAGACAAGTCTGAAGAACTCAGAATATCTACACTTTGGCTCAGCCTCTTGAAGAGCTCTGGCCTTTGGGAAGCAGGTGCATTCTTGCAAGCACCAGTTAGGAACAAAGTTTCATAGTCAGTCTAGATCCTACCTGAAGATATGATTCAACACAAGCATCCCGTGTTCCAGGCAAGGCTGGTGGCTCCCACTGGGGACCTGACACAGCACAGAAGTCCTGTCACTCATTAGTCAAGAGCTCCTAAGGAAAGCACAGAGGAGCACCGTCTGCCAAATGCACTCCAGATTCACAAATCTACCAAGCAGCAGTGACCCTTCCTCCTCTGCCCCCTGACAGGATCTATCGGCTCCAGTTCTGGCTGTTTTTTCAACTTGAGACACCACCACTCTTGCAGGAGAGTGACAGTCTTGGAGAAGGCGGTAAGAGAGGGCTGGGTTCTGGTTCCAGAAGGTGTCACTAACTCACCCCCATCCAACGACACAACAGGCAGCAAAAGCGGCAGGTTCCAGCCAGAGGTTTGGAGCTGACTCCACCACGGGAGAACCTCAGTTCCCACCTCTCCAGCTCCAGTCAGGCCTGGGCCACCATATCTTCAGGTTGCACACCTGGCACCCAAACATTCGCCAGCAAACGCTTCCTGAACTGAGTAGGTGAAATTTGTAGAGTGAACTGAAACCAGTATTTTGGCAAGCAAGTCTTTACCCTTTAAGATTTCCTCTTTTGCTCCTTCTGTGTCAACCCCCACCGTGGACTTAAGCACCCTGCGACTTAAGCAGAGCCTCTTCCAGGGGAACCACTCCTCTCTGCCGCCGGCTTTAGGGCAGCCCCTCCATCACCATCACTCACATGCCAGCGGGGCAGACCCTCGCTTTTTGCACAGAAGTAGCCACAGGCCTTCAAACACCCTGAGCCAAGATGGGAAACAACCAAGTGCTGCTTCAGGCCAGCAGCAACGCTGGACTCGGCTCCAGGTACCCACCGCTGCTTCTAAGCTTCATAGAATAACAATGTCCCTACAAGAAGTTAAAGAATTTAGCTCCTTCTCTCTAAATATGAAACACAAGCACACATTTAACTTCAGACAGCTGGTACCCCAATGGCCCCCACCAGCAGGAAAGAGAACATGAATTTACAATTACATTACCAGCATCCATAATGTGATTATTTCTGTGTACTTAATTCTGCACATACCAATAATTAATAGCTCTTCAGAAGTAAATTCAGTCACAAGTCATTATTTCAAGCTCTGTGCAGGAGATCTGAAGTGCACCCCCCGACGTGCCCAGTTCTGAAAGTCACTTCCAGCAGCAGTTCCGGCTGGAGCGCGCACACTGCCCAGTCCTGCCCGCGGCTGGTCCCTATGTGCCAGCCACCCTCCTGCGCCTTGGACGGAACCCAGCAAACAACACACTTGGGATGCAAATCTTGCACCTCCCTTTGTGCACAGACAGAGGGTTTTTAACCACAAACCAGTGCTTATCACTCACAGTTAATGCAAACGCTACAAGAACAGTGACCCTTCCTCTGCTTGAGCCTGGAGGCGGTGGGAGGAACCAGGCCAAGCAGAAAGCAATCTCATGCTCCTTACAGGGACTCCAGCAGCAGAAGAGCTGGTCGTTTCGGGTACTGACAGGCGACATTTGAGGAAGTCTGGCTTCATTTGCACTACCTGGAGGCAGACCACATAGCTGAGAAGCAAAACCAGAAGGGTTTCTTTTTGCCTTACAGCAAACAGGGATGGGGGAAGAAGAGGCTGAGAAGGTTTATGCGAAGTCAGGAAGACTTGCAGTCTGCTGTCCAAAATTAAGTATTTTTGCTCTTAAACTAACTTACGATGATGCACAGAAGACAAATCTTGTTGTGCAGTGCCAAAGCTCAGCGAAACCGTGCAGACTGATCTCTCCCCCACTGATTTCACAACCCAGCTCAGACCAGAGGAGGCAGCGACAGACACGTGGTGGCAGGGGAAGCCCAAAGTCTCAGGCTGCATGCAAGCTCAGCACCAAACCCCTTCGTGTCGATACATTTTGAGATTCTCTCCACAACGGACAACCTTTAAAAGTACAGGTGAAGAAGGAGGGAAGGGGAAGGGAGAGTCTCTGTTCGTATCAGGAATCGCTCTGTGTGGTCGTCGCTGCTCATCACACTCACAACGCCTCCCTCGTGGCACGACCAGCCCCTTCCCTACCGCAGGTCTTTCAGAAAACTCCAGGAAGAACTATCAAGGCCCCAAAAGCAAAGCAGTGGAGGAGGATATGCTACATTTAATAGCAAAGTAACGACGTGGACAGCTAAGAGAGCAGTTTTCCCCTCTGACAGGATGCACACAGCCCGAGACCAGGCAGCTCGGTGGCTGAAGACAGACAGGCAGCGCCTCCCCACCACAACGAAGTCACACGCTTCTTGTAATTGCCATTTATTTTAAGGAGATTTTCTACTTTGCACAGAACACGCGCCTCCCTCCCACCAGCCTCCGTTACAAAGCAATGCTGGGAGCCAAATGTGGCACGTGAGCAAGCACTTGGCTGTTCTGCAGGAGTCTATTCGTGGGTGCAACGCACCGCAGAATCCTGCAAACTATTCACATCGGTGCCATGAAACGCAAGACCCGTCCTAGGCAGAGGCCAGCGGGACCCATACGGAAAATATTAACATGAAATCATACCGAAAGCCATTACGAAAAACAGAAAGAGGAGAGATGCACGGGTTTTACCTCCCATCTCCCTGTCGAGTGGCGGGTCATCATCTGCCATGGAGAAGTCCAGAGATGCTCCTGCTATTTCCAGCATGTCTTCATCACTAGTGCTGCTCTGGAAACTCCCCCGTCGATAGCCTTTCTGATCCATGGCCAGAGCTTCCAAACCTGGGAGCAAAGGGAAAGTTTTTAGGGCACAAGCACGAAGATTCACTTTCTAAGCCAGCTGCACTGACGCCCACTTGGCACTTTGTCCTGGAGACCAGGAGCCCACACTGCTCTTCCCATGGGAAGGAGAAATGCAGCGATACCACCTGAAGCTTGGGCTAGAACAGGACAAAGCTGGATGTTCACAACTCTGGGCAAAGCTCTTGCACTAGATTTCATATTGCCACATGCCAGAGCCAAACACAAGTCCCAGTATGGCATCTGAACTCAACTGGACAGACATTCAAACACCACGGCGTTACGGTGGCAGGTTCTTACAAGAGAACAAGTTTAGAAAACTTTGCACAGCCAGGCCCCACAGAGGAAAATCCTTCGACAAAAAGGGCTCCTACACACATACCCTCTACTCCTCAGTCCACCGCCTGCTGGAAAAAGGCTCAAACTGGTTTCTGACTAACCAGCTGCCAGCCACAGGACAGGCTTAATCAAGGCAACGAGACCGACGAACTGCAAGCATCCACCCCAAGCACTAGAGACAGCCCCATCGCCGCTGCCATGGCCCAGGTGCACTGTCCCGTGTCACCCACCGCCACGGCTGGCACTCGGGCGCAGCAGAGCTCCGCTGGAGGTGGCACAGGCATTGCTTTGAACATGCCGTGTCATACAAAGTGCACTGTCTGATACGCGTGCACAAGTTAGCACTAACTTCTGCGGCTACGATCCCAAACACAAGAGCAGACCAAATGCCTGGTATAATGTTTTTCTCTATAGAAAACCAATTATATTTCCAAGTTCTTGGTCTAAAAAGCCTCTCAAGGTATTTTCTTTTTCTCCTTTGTATTTCCCACAAAGCCTGTGAATCAATTTCTATCTGCTGATCACTACCAGACAAAGCAATTAGGAACCCACTCTAAGAGCACGTAAAAAATTACTCAGGTCAGCACCACATTAGACAAGGCAAGTGATATCTGCTGACGTATTTTTAAAATAATCTCCACGTGTGTTCTCAACAGGTTTGCAATGATTTTTTTTTCTTTTTTTGACCATTTCACCTCCCACGGTGTCCTTGTATTTACTGCTAGAGCTTGGGCGAAGCCCACCACGCAGGAAGGATCCTCGCAGCACAAAAGCGGCCGTGATGCTCTCCAGATGTGCCAAGCTCACCTACCTGTCCTCCTCTCAGCTGGGGGCAAGCCATCAAAACCACCCAAGTGAACAATGATCCTTAACCACCTGCACACAAAGCTGCCAACTGCAATCTGGAAGTGTCCTATTAAACTTCCCAAATAACCTGAATTAAGCCCCCTCGACCTGCTGCTGGACCTGGGCAGCAAGGAGCTGCCGGCATCAGACCACGACACAAGACCCGTCGTCTCTCCCGCTATTCTCTAGGGTGGCAGGGAAACTATAAAAGCACAAGCTCTGAAAACATAACAATAAACTAAATTGGAAAAAAAAAAATCGTGTCTCAGCCTCAAAAACAGCTCTTGCAACCTGAAAGTGGGAATCTTTTTATCTTAATGAGAAGACAGGCCGTGTTAGCTTTTCTTTTGCAAACATATTGTTCAAGAGAATTACAGAGGAACCAAATATGCAGCTCAGCCTTATTTCAGGAAGGGAAAAAGCCAGCCAGCAATTGCAAACAGTATGAATTACACACTCTGCAGAAAGCACTTCCTATTACAAAAAAAAAAAAAGCCCCCCCACCACACAAAGTCTTGGCATTGTCCGAAGTGACGCACTGGGCTCTTCGCTGAGCCTTCCTCTGTGGAACACGATGTTACTTAACTTCTAAGCCCTGTTTATTCATTAAACTGGTGCAGAATACACCAGTAAAGAAAGTGCTGAGCTCCGGCTGAGGGGAACTGGGTGTTGGGGAAGGCACCGCTTCCAGCACACCCCCAAAGCAGCGGGACGGCGCGGGCTGCAGCCCTCCATCAACCCACACGGAGAACCCAAGGCAGGAGACACTGGGGAATTCAAAGCTGTTACTTGTCAGCTAACAATAAAAATAATTAAATTTCATTAAAGCGCTGTAGTACTCCTCCAGTAAGCTGCTTCCAGGGCGCAGAGTGGAGGCCAGCTCCCAGCCCAGGAGGCACGGATGGTCTGTTCACCCTGGCAGAGAACTGTAGAAACTCTGTGCACGCGTGTCACAGCGCTTGTCTGCAGCACAACAGGGTTTTATAGGTATTTTCCAATAAGACTCTGTATACGTATAATATATGTGGGAGGCAAAGTTTAAAATATGTCAAATGTTCACGTATGTGCTTTGCACAAAAAGCATAAATTCGTAGCCCTGCCAGAGGCAGAGTCCCTCAGCCGACAGAAGGCACGGGCACCGCCAGCACGGGCACCGCCAGCACGGGCACCGCCAGCACGGGCAGCCACAAGCCCCTGTTTGAAAAGCAGAAACTGGAGCAATGTCACCTCCTGCTCGCCCCAATCCATCCCCAAATTGGTTCTCATTTAGAGTTTTAAAACCCAAAACCAAGCCGAGAAGCACACCACCTTCCAGTTGCAGCAGAGCCCAGGCAACACCCAGAGCGGATGAAGCACAAAAAGGACAGAGGAGATGACAATTCCGTGCTCACTTCCCTCCCGAGTCCTAACGCAGGCCCTGGAGCCACAGCTTTAAGTCACTTTTCCTTACAGGAACGCTCCCTCTACGGGCGAGCAATGCCTCTCCAGGCTAAACCATGTGCATCAAAAAAAAAAAAAAGACTTCTCATGCTTATCTGTGTTGATAATTTACCACAAGACTTCATCAGGCAAGGGCTGCTTCTTTCCTCCCAGGTCAGAGCATGCTCCGGGATGCCCCGGCAGCAGGGTACGTACCGAAGGGCTCCTGGTGCCCCCAGCGCTTGTGTGACCAAGAAGCCATCCTTCTCCAGCTGCTCCCGTCCACCTCCTCTGCCTTCTTCAGCCCGCCCTTGCTTCTCCCATCGCCCTCAAGCAAAGGGAAGCAACGAAGCAAAACCTGACGGGGTTGGCCCCACGACGCCTGGAAGTGACTCAGATGCCAGCACTCGCAAGGAGGAAGCTGGAGCACCCCGCTGCAGAGCAGAGCCTGCCCCAGCCGCGATGCTTCACCCTCGCAGCGCTTTTCCATCAACACCAGACATTCCAGGCTTTTCTCCCCATTTCGCGCTTCGACATCACCGGCACACCCAGCAAATCTGTTCCCCAGCCTGGCTGCAGCACCCGTCCAGGTGCCACCACGGTCACCCCTTCCTCTCTGCAGCCAGAGGAACGGGACTGGCGAGCTGTGGCAGCGGCGAGCTCCGGCACAGGCAAGCCATGGCACCGCCACCACCACTCTTGCCCCTGATGAGCCCCCAGCCAGCGACGTGGGGGCTCAGAGCAGCCCTTCCAGCACACGGGTCCATCGCTTCCCGAGTCAGAGCCTGGTACAAGTTCCTGCAGCATTTCTCCATGTCTCCACTGAGACATGGCGCCAGAAGAACAAAACTTAAAAAAAAGCAGGGAGTCACCCCGCCTTCGTGAGCCGTTGGTGGTGCGGGGGACGGAGCCAGCTTAGCACCCAGCAGCTACGGGATGTGAGAAACCACAGCCGGGGTCACAAGACCGTCCTTTCTCCAGAGTCGAGCAAATCTCAGCTGAGCTCTGACAGCTCAGGGCACTTCCTCCTCCTCCCCAGCCCCACAGCATCTCTTCGCAGGGGCAGGCACGTCCCTTCCCACAGTTACCAGATCCAACGGTACACAAAGGAAAGGAAAGAAAAATATATCATTTAGCCATTATGTCAGTAACCGGGTACCTGGCTGGGTGCCAGCAGAGCAAGGCTTTCCTGCAACGTTATCACTCCAGGGCCTCACCTTGCCCTTAAAAATAACATTTCTCTTCCAGCGCAGAGGAGGTTACTGCACGAGAGAGAAACTTCAGTGCAGACCTAAGCGAGCTGGTTTGGATTTCCTCGTATCCCAGAAACACTGCCAGGCGCAGGCTCCATGTGCAGACTGAGTGAATTGCAAGAGGGCTGGGCACTCATCATTAAAAAAAAACCAAACAAACAATCCAAAAAAAATAAACAAAAGAAAAAACAACCCCCAAAAAACAAACAAAACAATTGTCATTTCTTCTTTAACTGCTAAAAACAAAAATCAAACCAGCGTCTGTACAAAGCTGGAGGCAGCATTCACAGAAGAGCTCCAAGGTTTTCATCCCTCATCTGAAAACAATTTGGGGTCCAGATACCGGTGAAACCCTTTAAAGTCCCACTTTGTAGCTTTATAAAAGAGATGATGCTATTTTTCCAAGTCATTCCTTGCTTCAGTTCTCAGTGCTGTCTGAAGTGACCACAACCAGTCTCCCGTCCTGTACAGATGAAACTACAGCCACAGGTGAGCCGATAACGGAGAGGATTTTTTACACCGTCTTTAAGTTCCCTTCGGGTGCAGGATGTGACACACAGTATCTTCAGGGAAATATGAAGTGTTCTAAAACATGTTGCCATTAGCAATGGCTGGGCTCCACATAAATCACTTAACAGAAGGCTTTCGCAGCTCAGTTAAGATTATCAATGTGCCTTTTGCTATTGCATTTAAAGTATACGTTCCTAAAAGCATTAATTTACCTACTTTAACTTCTCGCTGCCCACCTGCCTGTTTCTCCTCTGAAGAGCAAACATCCTCGAGCATCATCGGCTTCTTCTGCTCCCCTCCTCTCCCTTCCTGGGTGGCCAAAGGGGGTCCGGGGCTTGCCCAGCGCCAGCAGAGGAGCAGGGGACTGGAGAATTGTCCCTCTCAGGCGGGAACAGGCAGGACGGAGCCCCGGCGGGCACCTGCTGCTCCACCCACAGCTCCACGCAGCATCTCCTCCTCGGCTGGAGCAAAGGCAAACCAACACCGGGCGAGCTGTTTGCATTAGGCGAGGGCTGTGCAGCCAGGCTGGTCGGGAACAATGGATGGGTTTAGAGAAACTGGGAAATCTCCCAACACAAGCCGAGCACAAAGACTTGAATTGTTTTACGGCTTGTTTGGGGTTCTTTTGTTGCTCTTTGAACTCACATGGGCCCCAGGGAGACGATATTCTGTTGTGGTCTGACACCCTTCAGGGTAACACACACCTTTCACCAGGTAACGCCGGGAAGCAGCGTATGAGTCCTGCAACGTTCAGGTTTCCCCAGCACTTTTGTACATGGGGCTGATGCAGCGTGTTACGGGGTTCACTGCCAGCCCGGGATGTGTTACGGGGTTCACTGCCAGCCCGGGATGTGTTACGGGGTTCACTGCCAGCCCGGGATGCTCGAGCACTGACAGGCACACAGCCAGCCACAGCTGATGGCCCTCAGTCCGAGCTCCGATCACCTCCTCTTGAATAATTCATCATTCCACATCATGCCACTCAGCCCAGAACAGCCGAAAACTCAAGTGGAGGCAAACATCAATCACAGCTGATTCCATCCTTGGCTCATAACTACACTCGGCTTCTGAATAAAACGTTGTTTTGGGAGTATTGTTAATAGAATCACGTATACTTGCCCAAAAAGCGTATCTTCAGAAGTAAGATGTTCCAGTATTTTATTTATTAGATTAAAAATCCCCCACAGTTATCCACCACTGATCAAAGAAATGGTTTGCTGCTGCAGACGCGTTACATAAAAGGGAGGTTTGATTTTTTTTCTGTTCCACTGGGGCAAGCACCTGTGACACTTCAAATAATGAGCCTGTTTAGAAAGGCTGACTACACCTTGGATTTCCTAATACCTGCTCCTGTCTCCAAAGTTACGTGCTGCGTAGCTCTCCTCCCAGCTAGGCACAGCGTGTTTACTGGGATCACAAGACATTTCAGTGCTTGTCTCCAGAAATCTCTGCCTTTTTTAAGATGCTTCATACAGAAACGCAGTAAGTGCCCGGATGCAAGTCAGACCGCCTTACTTTTGCTGGGTTGGGATTTTTTCCTCCTAAACTTTATGCAATTTCCACTCAGTTAAGATGCCAGAATCTTAGCTCAGTCACCTCCTCCCTGATCCTGAAGCATAACCACCACACAAGCCTCTAACAGGCAAGAGCTTCTTCACAAACACATCCAGCTCCTTTTCAGGTTCGTGTTTTGACAAAAAGCAGTCTAACTTGATAATGCAAAAGCCCAAATTTACAGGCAGTTCGTGATTGTACCATGGTTTTTAAGCTTTCTGTACCTTCCAGGTTAAATTCAGTTCTTTACAGCAGTTTCCGTACTGCTTCTCTGCCACTACCGCCCTTGTTAGAAATGCAGAATGGTGACATTGGCTGATGAGTCCGGCTCTGCGTAGGAGTATCAGCTGAGCGACAGCCTTGTTTTTGAAACATACCTGTGTAGCTGGTAAGCGATGACTCCCAAGTGTCCACAGCCCATCCCCAGGTTAGCAAATCTTCTCCAGCATCCAGCCAGATGTCACTCTGTTCACCCAGCCTTCCCAACGTAAATGGGAGGAGCGTGATTAACACAGAACCCAGAGTGAAACAGCATGAAGAACGGATCTGACATCATTTTCATCCTGAGAACATCACAGTCTTGGATGATGACTCCAAAGCCACCTCCTGCCAAAATCTCTAGTCTTAAACTGGATGACAACGCAAGCTGTCCTCAAGACCAGCTCCTTTCCTAGGAGAGCTCTAGGAAGCAGGACATCCCTACGGGCTATTCTCATTAAGGAGGCAGGCTTCTTCTTGGATGACAGTTTCCAAGGCGAGATGGCCACAGACCATGCTCGAGAAGCTACAGCCCAGGCCCAGGCTGACGAGAAGCAGAGAGGAATCAGGGGCTCCCAGAGACATGGCAGCAAAGGTGCTCAAGCGGCCGAAGGCTGCAGGACCTCGCTCCATCCTCGCCTCGTGAGGGGGTCTGGAGGGACCAGTGCTGGACCCGCAGCTTCAGTCTGGCACCGTGCAACACACAGCAGCGCACACCAGTGTATCCAGATCACGCCAGGCACATCCGCCCCAAAAACAAGGGGAAAAACGACTTGGATGCAAGACAAGAAGATCTTAATACAGAAAAGTCTTCAAGGCAGCACGAAACCAATAGTACTGGCCAAACGTGGGTTTTATATAAAACATTCTTTTTCCACTTTATGGTAGGGAAGCACACAGAGCATATGCACTAGCCTCATTTGAACCCAGACACACTTCAAGGCTCAGTAATGTTTCTCAAATGAGATTCCCGATATTGCAACGGGCAGATCCCAAAAACTAGTCTAGCAAGAGGCTTATATCCTTTCCCTTATTCCCAAAAATATATCACTGCGTGGTCACCCAAGCAGCAGAGCTCCCCAAACATCTCTGCGGCTGAATTCACCCACGGTTTGCAGCAACACCCACCCGGGTCCCCCGTGCCCCACAACACCCCAGACACTCACACCCCACGCGGAACAGCCTGCCGGACTGCAGCGCTTTTCAATACTGCTCCTTTTGGGTTTACCACGTAGGGCAAACAAGAAAATAAGCCAATCTAATAAAGGTACAGAAAATTTTCTACTCCACAACTAAAGTTACTGCAGTTACAGAACTAGCGCTTTGTAAACTCATTTTCACTTTTCAGGTGGAAAATGTAACTCCTCGTAGTCACAGGCTATTCACACACCGTAACCACTCGCTGTGCAGCACCAGCAGGGACCATCTTCACTTCCCCATTACGTGACTTAGAATCATCCCAGTCTTTCCCTATCTGTTACATTTAGTTATTTTACTGGAATTCAAAAAGAAGAACGTGCTGTTACAGAGCTGAAGTCCTTCAGATCCCATGGAGAAAGCTTATGCCAAAACTGTCAGACAAAAAAAAGCCACATAACCATGATAAAATATCATCTCTCCTCAAACACCATGACTTTTTCCCCCCTCCTTTTCTTTCCTTTTTCCCTTTTCTTTTTTTTTAAAAAAAAAGAATAAGAACTATCATGGCTATAATAGCAAGATGTCAACAAGTATTTCCAATTATATTTTACAGTCCAGTTTAGTTTCAAGCTTGCATCAAGTTTCAGCTGGAAACCTGTCACCTGTCACATTTTTGTTAAGGGCCAAGGACTGTATCTCTTTCAGCAGAGTACCTGATCTCTTTTGTTTGTTTTTATGAGACACTTCACAGCACACCCTGGAATTCAAAAAGCACTAAGTGGTGTTGGGTTAAGCTTTATTTTGGGGAGACCGCTGTTCTGCTTCTCGCTTGAAAATCTAGAAAAAGCCAAATCTACTGAAATACAGGCTATGACAGACTTAAGAGGGGATTTTCCAAGGCACAAAAGGAACATAAAGCACCCAACTTGCACAAAATCCTCGGTGAGAAAAGCCTCTTGAGAGCCTCCCTGTTGTGACGAGAAGGGGGTTACGGGAGGAGAATGGGGGCCCTGGCAAGAACTGCTGCGAAGCCCCCCCGGGACCTGGCCTTAATGAGCCAGAGAGACCCTGCCAAACTGCAGGGAGAATTACAGCTGGCCTGCACCGAATGCTGCCAAGCCGCCAGGCCCCGAGTGTTGGTGTACCCAAGTTACCTTTCCAACATCTCCCTCTCTGTGAAATCCACCTGAGCTGCTCGGCACATGCGATGTAGCTGATTTTATACATTTTTGTCAAAGCAGTGGACTTCATCCTGCTCGCAGGCACCTCCCCAGGCTACTCGATCCAAAGTATACACTCTCTTTCCTCGTACAGTCGCTAGATGTTTGAAAAACCAAACAGAAGTTCCTCAAGAGGCGGGGATAAAAATGGCATTTTGGAAGTCCTGAACTGCAGCCCAACAGGTCTGAAGCCCATTGCATTGAACCCGAACAGGCTGGCACACAAACAACAGGGCTAACTCGCCGACTGCAGTATCGAAGCAGCTCCCAGGGCTCATTGAATTTCTGCAGATGGTTCAGCCTCCTACAAAACCAGGACGCGATTCAATAGCTCACCTCCCACCCTCCAACAGCAGAAGCTGCGACGTTCCGGCGTCCAAATGCTCTGTAGCTACCCACAACGCCAGCACCCTCAAAATACAGAGAGGCTTCCTTATCCCCACTGGGAAAAGTGAAATTTGGCTGGAGAGTAAAGTAGCTACAGCCGATGAAATAAGCAGCCTGACCCTCTACTGAATTTCCAGCCAGGTTCTTTAGCCTTGGCAGCGGCACGCTGGCCTCACCACAGCAGGGATTCAGACCCTCCGTTAATGGATACCTTCCGTGCTGTTTGCTATAAAGCGTTCTGGAAAAGGCAACTGCACACACATTTCATCAGGAAACCTTCAATGTATTGTCCTGCAGCACTGAAGAGATCATGGGCACCAAACACACACACAGAGGATTTTCCCTTTATGGATTAGGGTCCTTACAGTCTCACATAACAGCAGAAATAGACTGCCACTGACTGCAGCACCATTTCTTTTATTTAAAACTTTTTAAAAAGTGATATTGTAGCACAAGTCATTAAAAAAGAAAAAAAAATTGAGGTACTTTTATACATTCTGGGTACGTCTCACTACAGTACTTAAATTTCTTGAGAATTTTCTGCTTAAAGGGAAAACCCATGAAGAGGCAAAAGGACTATTAAGATGAAAATCAGGGACATGATGAAAATCTCCCACTCCCCAAAAAGCCACCAGTTGCCTCTATCCAACCAAAGAACTGGTCTGGGTATTCTCATCTCCCCTAGCTCTATTACCCAAGCATGCCTGCAGCATCCCTCCTTCCGAATAAAATAGATACATCCACTACCCGGACAAATCCAAAGTTCGGTCAGTGGGCTGCTGAAGTTCGAACAAAAAAGAGTTGTACAGACACAGAAGGAACTTCCAGGGCAGCCTGCTCTGTCCTGGAGAAGACCTGATTCTCCCCACAGCACAGCTCTTCTTTCTTCTCCAGGTACAACAGGGTGCTGCAACAGCCAGCTTCCCCGGAGACAGCCTCACCCCTTCCTCAGCCTTGGGAAACGAACGGCTGTTGAGGAAACCCTCGATGGTTTCACCCTAAGGATGCAGGGACACGCAGTGGACATCCCACCTGCCAGGACACAGCCGTGCAAAGAGGGAACAACTACAAAACACTGCCAGCGGCAGCGCAACAAGCCCCGAAACATGAGTTACGGTGTTTTCACACCACTTCACAGTATCCAACCATTGGCCTCAAACCAAAAGCACTACACACACATCCGCAGCGTGACAGCGATGGGCGCACAGCAGCACAGCAGTCCAAATCACCCGGCTCTGTAGCTTCTGCCATTGAGCAGACACGTGTGTGCCCAGGGTTACCTGGCTGCAGCGGCATGCCTGGTCCGGCTCAGGCGGCCAGCTCCCCAGCACCCCTCATCTCTTTGGCCTCCGGGTGCCACCCAGGCTACCCTGAGGAGACATATGGGCCACCATGCTCAAGGGACTCCTTCAGAAACCGATCTTCCAAACCCAGGGCTCGCAGTCCTTCAGGAACAACTGCAGGTGAAGCTGTGCTGCGTAACCAAGAGCAAGTTGTTATTCCAGAGGGAGTAATTACAAGCATGATGCAAGATGCACATAACTATTCAAACCCACGCTGTCAGTTCTGCACTCGGGCACTCAGACCTGAATCCAAACTCCTGGACAAACCCGCTGGATGAGTCTAAGACCAGATGATGGCAACGTCAGCCACTGCCAGCCCTCACCTGGCTGTGCACACAGTCTGGGGCACTGGCTGGACTTCATCTGTCCCCAAAACATCCAAATGACTTGTGATATTACATGGATGAACTGTACCCCCAGGCAAGCACACACTCAAGGTGAGGAATTTTGGGGATCAGCTTTGCCTTCCTTCACTTCCTTCACCAGATCCAGCTGGAGACATGGCTGGTGCCACCTTCCACACCAAGGGTGGAAGAAGAAAATGAGGAACCATGGCCGAAGGAAAGAGGAGGTGGGTGAAGGTGGACACAGGGCAGAGGCGCAGAAGAAGCGGGCGAGCCTTGAGAGCCCACGGAGCTGCAGCAAGCACCTCGGTCCGAGGGGAGGAGGCCACCACCGCCACACAGGCACGTCCTTGAAAATGCTGCTCCCAGGTAAAAAAAGAAAATGTGTGTGTACATCACGCTGCACTTAAAATCCCCCCAGCAAATCCAGGCGGCAGCAGCACAAGCCTGGCTGCTGTGGGAGATGTTTCCAGGCATCTCATCAGCAGGACACCCTCCTCAAGCACAAAGCCACCCACCGCCATCCCACACCAGAGCCGCTGCCCCCCTGCACCTTTGGGCTTCCCCCATTTTTGGAACCCCCCCCCGCTGAACCCTGCCACTGCCAGCTCGTGTGACAGTCACTGCTGCCGACCCAAGAGCTCACGCCACGATTCCTCTCATTAAACCAGTTGTTCATGAAGAGCAGCTCTTTCTCCGGACAGCAAGTGACTCCATGTTCTAATTGCACACTGCGACGCAACAATTGCACAACCAGCTTTTTGCCGGACCAAGACATCCAGAGCCGAAAGAATAACGTATCATTAACAGATATTTCCTGAAATTTTGGTGTTACGGCCACATTTCTTACTCAATTACCAGCTCTGTGTTTGTTTTTTTTAAAAAAAAAAAAACAAAAAAACACAGCAAACCGGATCAAATATGAATGGGGCAAAACAATGCTGGAGAACGACCCAAGAAAAGCATTTAGATGAAAAGAAAATCTTTCCTCGCAGCATCACCCACTCCTGAAATGCAATGAGGCTGCCAAGAACACACGGCAGCAGAAAGCAGCTGTACAGCGAGGGACAGGAGAGAAAAGTACGTCTGCATGGCACAACTTCCCAGTGACTCCCTACAAAACACGGCAGGAGAAAACAGCTGTGGTGATTTTCTAACTTCTGCAGCTTTCTGGTAGCTGAAGATCATGACCTGTGAGTCCACAGGGAGACCAAAGGAAATTTGCTGTTATGTTTTCAAGTGTGTGTGGCGTACGGGGGGGTGAGAAGGTGCAGGGACAACACAACTCCATTAAAAACAACGCTTTCGGTTGGGTGCTGCTCCCAAACCATTTCAATTTCTGGAGTTACTGGAGAACAACTGTTACTGACAAGGCCACAAAATCTCAGGCAAACCAAATCCAAACCTCAAAAGATATTTTGGTGCAACCAAGTTTAAGGACATATACCACAGAACTTCACCTGTTGCCAGGCAGGGGCTGGGAGGCTATTTCAGGAAGAAGCAGCTCAGCGAGGCTCCAGCTCAGGCCGGCAAGAAGACGATTCAAGCATTGCATCCCAAAGAATTAAAAACAATTCACTATTCTATACAACCGTCATTCAAGCAGCATTTTAAAAACAAAAAAAATCCTGTTTTCAAGTTCTTCGGGGAACAAAGGGAGTCAGAGGCCCAGTGGTGTCTGCCAGCCACATGTCCCCGCTGCCTCCCTGGTGCCAGTGCTCGTGGTCCTGCCCCACGGCCACCCTGCCCCACAGACACCAGGAGCCCAGAAGAAAACCACCAACATCTGGAACATTATGAAGTGTGCATTTCACAAACAGCTGCTTTACACGAGCGTAAAAAGCTAAATCGTTCCTTTCATTCTGCCTGCAAAAAAACCTGAGGTACAACCTCCAAGCTTAACGAAGGCTTTAAAACTTGGACAAAGGAAAGCTCACAACGTCCAGAAGCCGATGTCGCACACTGTATTACAGGACTCCCAAACTCTGGCTGCCCTGTTTCTTGCCCCATCTATTCCTGGAGGCTCCCTCAGCCAGGACTTTTCCTTGAGCACTCGAATGGAGTGGGAGACCCCAGCTCTGCCCACCTGCGCTCCCGCAGAGGCAGACAGAAAAGAAAGTGGGCGGCAGGCCCCTCGGCAGCTCATCCCATCAAAAGGCAGGCAGCGTGTCCCCGGGCAGCTCATCCCATTGCTGCCTGAGCCCAGATCTCTGCTCTCAGCAGCAGTGTCCACCCACAGGAGAGCCAGTCGCGATGACAAGAGGATCACCTACCCATCCAACTAGCGGCGTCGGTACCTTCACCAAGGCTCGGCTGCTCCTGCCTTGACTGTGCCGCTTCTTGGAGCTGCTGGAAGAGAAAGAGTGGCTTGTTCAGGCAAGAAAACACAGCCAGGACACACAGGCTCTCCCAGCGCCGAAGCCTGGGGGGGGGTAAACATCAGCAAGGGGGGCTGCAGGCACCTCAGGCACTGCACTCGTGACAAGGTTCACGGAGAACATCCCTGCCCGGCCCCGGGAGCCGTGAATTCTCCCAGCCCGTGACTCGCTTCAACTTTCTTCACCGGCTGTTCCCAGAGCTCCCGCTCCCCACCTCCAGCTGCCACATCGGCACCTTCCCTCCCTCCCTCCCTCACGCTGCCAGTGCCGGGACGAGCGGCCCAACCCACCCCGGGGCCAACAGGGCCTCAGCAACAGGCCGGGAGGGAAAAGGAGGGGGAAGAAGCGGCAGGCCCCGCGGCAGGCCCCACACCTCCCGGACCCACTGTAGGGCCCCCGGCGAGCTCACACCGCCCGGGCCTCCGGCAGGTCCCACAGCGCCCGGCCACCCCACAGCGCCCTGCCCTGCCCCACAAGTTCCCCAGTCCCGGTCCCACCCCGACCCCTCACCCCGTACCCGCTCCGCCGCCGCGGCCCAGCGCGGCCCGGCCCGGGCCCCGCCGCCACCGCCGCCGCACCTGCGCGAGGGGCGGCTCCACCCACGGCGGGGCGGGGCGGGGCCCCCCCCGGCAGGGCTGTGCGCAGGCGCACTGCGTGGCTGTGGCGGCGGGGGCGCGCCCGGCCGGCGCCATCTTGAGTGTGGGCGCCGGGCTCTTAAAGCGGTACGCACCCCGCCCGGTACGGGGGGGCA
The DNA here is from genome assembly GCF_963924245.1 of Chroicocephalus ridibundus. Classification (NCBI taxonomy): domain Eukaryota; kingdom Metazoa; phylum Chordata; class Aves; order Charadriiformes; family Laridae; genus Chroicocephalus; species Chroicocephalus ridibundus. Next base: position 916,013 of record NC_086292.1, on the reverse strand, counting down.
GCGGGGGCGGAGGCGCCCTGCGTGAGGCCGCCGTGAGGCCACAGCGGGAATCGCACCGCCCCTGTCCCGGCCCTGCCTCTCCATCGCTTGCCCCGCAGCGCAGACCCCCCCCATCGCTGACCCCACCCCCCTAGCAGAGACTCCCCATCACTGACCCCCCCCAATGCTGCTCTCCCCTCGCATTGCAGATCCCCATCGCTGACCACCCCCATCACTGTCACCCCCCCATCACTGACCCCCTCTCACTGTCACCCCCCATCACTGACCCCCCCCCACTGTCACCCCCCACCACTGTCACCCCCTATCACTGACCCCCCACCACCACTCACCCCCCCATCACTGTCACCCCTCCATCACTGAACCCCTCTCACTGTCACCCCCCCATCACTGACCCCCCCACCAATGTCACCCCCCATCACTGACCCCCCCCATCACTGACCCCCCCTCATCAATGACCCCCCCATCACTATCATCCCCCATCACTGACCCCCCCATCACTGACCTCCCCCACCACTGACCCCACCACCACTCACCCCTCCATCACTGTCACCCCCCCATCACTGAACCCCTCTCACTGTCACCCCCCCATCACTGACCCTCCCACCACTGTCACCCCCCATCACTGACTTCCCCCACCACTGACCCCACCACCACTCACCCCCCCATGACTGTCACCCCCCCATCACTGAACCCCTCTCACTGTCACCCCCCCATCACTGACCCCCCCACCACTGTCACCCCTCATCACTGACCCCCCACCACCACTCACCCCCCATCACTGTCACCCCCCATCACTGACCACCCCACCACTGTCACCCCCCATCACTGACCCCCCATCACTGACCTCCCCGCCACTCACCCCACCACCACTCACCCACCCATCACTGTCACCCCCCCATCACTGACCCCCCCCCCATCACTGTCTTCTATGATTCTATTCTATATGCCCCCCCGGCGCATGAGCACCCTCCCCAGTCCCTCCCCAGTCCCACCAGTCCGCCCGGGGAGGCAGCACTGGGGTCGCTGGCAGCACTAGAGGGCAGCAATGGCGCAGGCAGGAGCGGCCCGGCCAGCAGAGCCCGCCTGGGCCAGGAGACCTGGCCTGGGCTGCCCGGCTACCCCCGGGCGTCCTTGGAGGCCCCTTCTCCTCCTCCCACGGGGGCTGGCTCAGCACCCGGCGGGCTTCGCCTGGAAGCGTGCCCGGTCCCTGCTGGGACACAACCCAGGAGCGCCCGGAGCCGTGCTGAGGACGCGGCGGGACGATGCTGCTGGAAGTGGGGCCGTCTCGTTCCCAGCAGGAACCTGCCCCATTCCCAGCGAGATGCTGGGTCCGGCAGCAGACAGCCCTGTGGGCACAAGGGGAGCAGGGCAGGGTCCAAACCTCCGGCTCTCGCTCGTCCCACTTCACCGGGATGGGGAGTCCCTGCTCCCGGCTCCTGCTGGGTTGGAAATGCACAGACGCTGCATGGATGTGTTCACTTCCCCGAGGAACATCTCCTCAGCTGGCCCTACACCTCTTCATTGAAAGGCTTCTCCCGGTGCCCAGTGCCCTGGTACCCACAGACCCCCGTGTCCCACCAGGAGAGGCAGAAAAGAGGGTGAATGTCACCGTGGGGCTGGCAACGCTCCTGTTTTCAGGATGTGGGAGAAGAGACACCTGAGTTTTACCATAACAGCGACCCTAGAAGATGCCACCAGCATCATGCCATGAGAGTGAAGACCCTTTAGAGGAGGAAGACCCTGCCACAAGTGCTGGGGAGGTGAACCCTGGCTCCATCTTCTCTGCCATGCCACGGCTCGGACGGGCTCCCCCAGGGATCAGTGCCAAGAAACGACCCCCAGCTCCCCTGGCCTCGGCCCCGGGCGGCTCCGCGGGATGCAGCCAGCCCCACCGCATCCTTGAGCACGGCGTGGTGCTCCCACCTCCCTGGGGCCGGGGGCTGCTGGATTTGGCCTTCCACCTCCCTCCCCCCCTCCACCTTCCTCCTCCTCCCCAGTGCTCGGGGCATCGGGGCTGATGGAGAGGGGCAGGAGGGCAGCAGGTCCCTCCCCAGGGGTGACGAGTGCCTGTCCCCCGCCCAGACCCCCAGCACACGTGGCAGCGAGCGGGTCTCGCCCGCCCTGCTTGCCGGTGTGGTCCCCTTCTGGTCCCCTCCTCCCAGTTACTGTCCCCAGGGCTGGGAAATCCTGCGTGTCCTGCAGAGGAGGACCTTGCCCCCCGCGCCCCCCAGAGCAGCCTCACGTCCAGCTCCCGTGGGACTGACAGCCCCACCATTTTCCCGTGAAATGAACTTTTTTTTTTTCTTTCCTCCCGGAATAAAAGTAATCAGCATTTATTTTCTTGTTTGCATGGCGTGCAAAAGGCCTGGAAGAACCAGAAACGAGCAGGACGGGGATGTGCAACTTGGAAACCTCGGCAGAAAAGACACTTTCCGCGAAGCACCATTTTTTGGGAGGGAGGAGCAGGGCTGTGGGGACAGGGAAGAGGGGGAAGGAGGGGGCTCTGCTCCGCTCTCTCCTGCCCATCCCAACAGCCCCAGGCGCTGCTGCGGGGACGGGGCTGCTCCATGGGGGATCTTCAGGAAGAGAAACCCGGAGGTACCTGCAGACACACTCCGGGGCAGAGCTCCAGGGCCGGGAAGGCAGACCCCATCCCTGATTTCCTGCCCATTGTTTTCTGCCCTGCTGGCGCAGGAGCTTCACCAGAAGAAAGAAAAAAAAATCCTCCCCCCCCCACCCCCGAATGCGAAAGTCAGACCCATCACACGGAGGAAGGGACAGCCCCAGGGCCGCTGCCTCGTCCCCAGCGCCGGGAAGCCACTCGCTTCAGGGAAACAGGAAGCCTTGAAATAGCCGAGGCTGGAAACACGTGGCTGGGGGAGCTGGGAGCAGCCAGTGTCCCACCACCTCGGCTGCACAGCCCCTCGTTTGCCCCTTGGCATCGTTTTGTGAAGAGCCCGCTGCCCTTTGCCTCTCCTGCCGCTGCCGTTTCCTCGTCTCCCACCCACCCCCTCCCAGCAGACCCCAGTCCAAAGCGCTGGGTGCTCCGGGACCCATCCCTGCCATGCTGTGGGCCACCCTGGATCTGGCACCCTGCTTGGAGAGCACACCCAGAGAGATGTCCCCGCAGAAGGCATGGCCTTGTCCTGCTTCCAACAGCGAGCTCAGCCCCGTGCCCTCCTGGGGCGGGGACAAAACCAGAGGCGATGGTCTGAAAGGAATCAACCACCTTCTTGTCCAGCCCCACACCGTGACCGTGCAGGGATGGAGCTGCTGGCCCAGGGGGACAGAAGGACCCGGAGCCAGGTCCAAGATGACCACACAGAGGGCAAGCATGAAGGAGGGGATGCTCTGGACCACGCGAGGCTGCAGGGGCGATGCTGCTGCTTCCCCCACCTGCTACCTGCACGCAGTGGCTGCCAGCGATACCTACCCGGCATCGGCCTTCCAAGTACCGGCAGACAGCTCACGGCTGGGAGCCAACGGACAGCAAGGAATGCACCCCCAGAGAAAGCACATCTCACAGCAAAATGGGAAAGGAGTTCAACTTTAAAATCTAAACACGCCCCGCAGCGGTAGGACAGGCAGGACACGAAAACTCATGGGACGCTGTGAGGAAAGGAGCGTGCGGCTGGGCATCACGCTAACCGAGCCATAAAGCTCTACAAGGGGGAAAAAAAACGACATTTCAAGTCCAAAGATCGTTGCACGAATAGACTGCCAGCCTCCGGGGGCAGCGAATCGGGGGTGATTATGTGGGGGAGGGTTATTTGCAGGCTTAGCCCCCTGCTTGAATGCAGGCTTGGTGCCGAGGAATGGTGACACCGGGCTGGACCCTCCTGGTATTAATTTAATTAGTTTAATTATGAGGTTAATGCCAGCTAAGCCAGCAGGGAGCCCCGGCCCGGATCAGCTGTGTCCCTCTGCTCTCCCTCCAGCTCGGCAATGTCAGCGCAAGGGTTTTGGCCGGGATGGAAATCGGGATCCTGTCCCGTGGTCCAGGGCTGCCTGATGTTGCCGCTGGTGGGACCGAGGAGGGCAGCTCCTAACGAAGGAGGGGGGAAAGGCGGCAGGAGAAAGCCCAGAGAGACAGGACAGCCTTCCCCTGCCATCACCCCGTGCCCCAGCCGTGCTCTGTCGCTGCATGAAACACCGCCGGCACGTGAGGCTCATCTGTTCCCGGCCCCCGGGGACCGCCGGTCAGCCAGCCCCTGTCCGAGCGGAGCAGAACAATCCCGGGAAGTGACCCGGGGGGCGAGGGGACAGGATGCAGCGCTGGCCGCCACCGCCGGCATTGTCTCTTTGGATACCTGGGGGATGAAGTCAGAGCCCGATGGAGGAGCACAGGGTGGGGGTTGAGAGGGAACAGCGGCCAGGAGAAAAACACAAAGTCTCTCTGATCGCAGGCACCCGCCTCCGTCTCCACCTGGGTGAAACCTCAGCGAGGACCTGGAGGAGCTTGTCTCCTCATCCTCGGAGGAGGAACGCACCCGCTCCGCTCCGAGTGGCGCTGCGGAGCTCTCCTGTCCTCTGGGCAATGGGGGGTCACACAGAGACTCCTCGGGGACTTTTTGGGGAGTCAGAAAGAGCAGTTGCAGCACTCCTGGGGAAACCTCCCAGCCCTGGTCTGCAGCCTGGTCTGCAGGCACAAGCCTCCAGGCCACCCCGGACAAACCTGGCCCGTTGTGCGCCCTGGGAGCTCTCAAAGACGCCATGCTGTCTCCATGCACGGCCAGTTCACTGCCGGCCTCGCCAGGGGCTCCCCCAAGGAACCCAGAGGTGGGGGGGGAGCATCCCTGGGGGCACTGGTGGTGTAAATCAGGGCGGAGGGTGTAAAGCAGGAGCAAGACCCCCAGCTCTGGTTGACACCAGTTCAGTGCAGCCTGGAGGGACACGGGTTGGAGCCAGCACCGCACTGTTCGCCGCGGGGATGAATTCGAGCAGTGATGGGGTTCACCCTGGGGAGGCCCTTCGGGCACTGGCTGGAGCAGGACACAGCTCCCAGGCCCTAACACATCCTGAAAGATGGTGCAGGAGAGACTGGCTGCTCGCTGGAGAAGACTCTGCGAGGGCTGGGGACTCCGCAGGGGCTCATGGAGGGGCTCAGCCTGGCTCTCTGAGCATCCTGTGCGTGATGGAGACCTCCCTCCACCCCGCTTCCATTGCAACGTGGCTGCCTTCATCTTTGCAGCATTATTCTGTGCAGGTAGCCCGAGCCCACCATGGCTAATGAAGCCCCCGACCTCTTGCCTGGCCCATAAGGGCCCTGTTGCCGTGTTCCCCCCGCTCTCCATCGGGATCTGAGGCTGTTCAGCCTGAACTACAGCTCTGCTCGCAGCCCTGCGCCGACCAGCCTCCCTCCATCCTGCCTTGTCCTCCAGCAGCTGGGCTGGCGCCCTGGGGACTCCCCGAGCACAACCGTGTCTTGGGACGCCCCTTGTCCCCCCTGGGTCCCTCCGTGGTTTCACACCCCTCCACGGCATCGCAGCTAAACTCTGCTGTCTCTGCGGTGGAGGCTGTGGGAAGGTCGGTGGAGAGATGACGGGACCGGTGACACCGCGCTACGTCACCCCGTTCGGTTCGGGGAAGGAAGGTTGTTTCTGGGGAGGTGTTTCACCAGAGAGGAGCGGCCAAAGCCCACGCTCACCCCCCTCTTGCCTACGCACGGGTCTCCCTCGGAGCAGGCAAAGCTCCTGGGGTGTCTCCTGTCCGCGGTGGCTGAAGGCAAGGACCGATGTCTCCAGAGCTGAGACAGGTGGGCTCACGGTGTCTGGAGGCAGAGCAGGGTCACCATGCCCGCCCTCCCTCGGTCCCCAAAATGGAGACTCTCCCTGGGCCCTGTGTCTGGCTGCACTGACAAGGTGGTAAAAGGCAGCAGAGGGGAGCGAGTCGGTGTTTGGGGCGTGGGGGATCTGCGGCCCCCCCGGGAAAACGTCTCGGGCTCTGCTCTGTGGTCCTGTGCCCCCCCACAGGTGTCACTGGGGCTGTTCTCGGGCAGGGATTCGGGTGATGGAGACTTTGGTCTCCCCAGGTCCCGCACCGATACCTGCCTCGCCACCTCCTGCAGGCAGGACCCGGGTTGGGCGCAGCCAGGGCTGGCAGCTCCCCGGGGAGAGGAGGGGGCCGAGGACAGCCCCCCCCGGCCGGCAGGGCAGGCTCAAGAGCCGAACTGCTCAGCAAGGAGGACCCGGAGTCGCCACCATGGTCATGTCCCACGGAGCTGGTGCTCCTCCCCGCTCCCCCCGGGCTGGAACCCCCGCGGGTGCTCCCCTCGCTGCTGTCACCCCGCCAGCCCCGGGGGGGACCTTGCGCCCGGCATGGGACGAGCTGGGGTCTGGGCAGGTGAGGAGCCATGAGCCGGGCTTTTGGAGGGGAAACGTGACCTACGGCGAGAGCGGCGCCTGCCCCCGCGCAGCTCTGCCTCCAGCTGAAAAGCGTGCTGGAAAACGGGGGTTTAAGTCAGGATCTGAAAGGTCTGACTTCAGGTCCTACTTCTCCTTTCCCGTAAATGTGGAAAGATCCCCCCAAACACATGAGAGGGCTTGTCAGGAAAGAACGGCAGCAGCAGACGACATCCCGGGTTCAGCTATCTCCCAAAATAGTCACCGCCTCTTGCATCAGCCCGGCCGCACTGTCTGGGCAGCCAGGGACTTCCCTCCCCCGGAGGACGTGGTTCCCCTCTGGAACCCAGCGGGGCACAGATGTCCCCGGGCGCACGCAGCCCTGGGCGGCCCCACGGGACTGTCCTCCTGGCTGCTGGGGGAGAAACCACCAGCTGGAGCTGGCGGAGCTCCGCTCTCTGGGGAGGACCAGAGAGCCATGGTTACACGGGGATGAAGAAGAACCTACTGAGCTCCTGATCCAAATTTTTCTGCAGATAGACATTAAGCCCCTCTTGCTACTAGGTTTTAGGCTCAACAAGAACAACAGCTTTTGGTGGAGAAATACCTTGCCTTACGTGCCTTTCTCAGGGCTGACCCGGTCAGCTGGGTGCAATGAAGGAAATTCAGCCTATAATTTCTTTAGGGGAATTCTGGTGACTCTTCTCACCCCCAGCGAGGCTGGGGAGATCCCTCCAGGTGGGAGCATCTTTGTCGAGGAACATCAAGCCTGGGTGGGCTGAGGGAGCGTGTCCCACTCCATCAGCCTCCGTGCCCAGACGGAAGACCTGACATCCGCGTGCTTGTCCCTCCACACAAGGCTCGAGGGACGCCTCCCTCCAGCAAAAGGCACCTCATCCCCTCTTCCTGTGGAGGAAGAACACAGGGAGGCACAGGTGACATCTGCCCAGAGCTGGTCGCTATGGTGGTGGCCACCAGGGAGGTTTCTGGTGGCCCTCCGTGCAGCAAGGGAGGGAGGTGGCTGTTTGCCAGCCAGCCCCTGTGTGGCTACGGGCCACCTCTGCTAAAGCTCTCACCTCCATGGCCCAGCCTGGCTATTTGGGCCCCCAGGACAAGCTGCAAGCCGGCATCACAGCTGGAGCCGGACGCTCCCAGCCTGGAACTGGGGGGTTACCGAAGACCCTCTGAGATGGGTGTGCAGGACCCACTGCTGGAGCGGTGCCTGCCCCGCTGGTAAATAACCACCGCGGGCTCCAGACAAGCTGGGTTTGCAGCTGGGCTCGGAGGAAAAGGTGCATGCAGGAGGCCCGTGCCGTTGCCTCAGCTCCGGTTAGCCACTTCCCGTCCCTCGGCGGCCCCGCGTGCGCTGCTCTCGCTTCTAAGAAAACAAGCAAGCAGTCGGCAGGCAGCAGACCGCAGGGCGGTGAGCGCACGGCTGGCAGCGGTGCCAGCCTCGCAGGTGGCCCCGTGCCTGCTCCAGCGTGGCTGGGGATGGGCTGCTTCTCCACTGACCGTGGTGTGATGGGGGGCTGCCGGCCCCTTTCCCCTCTGCAGCCCGTGCCCCGACCAGCCTGGGCCAGGATGCTGAGAGCTCCGGCATGCCCCGGGCAGCGCTGCTGAGGGGCTGACCAACGCCGGCTCCATCAGCTCCCGGTGTCTCCAGAGCTGGGGTTCCCACCCTGGCAGGTCCAAAGGACTCTGCAGGCTCTTTGCAGAGCCCCACGCAAAGTCCAGCCTGACCCTGTGGCTCCCAGGGATCCTTGGCCCCGGCCCAGCCTCCTCGGAGCTGCTGGGGGAAGAGGGGCCCAGGGGAGGAACTGACGCGCCGCAAGACGTGCTCCTTTGCGCTGATTATTTTTGCAGCACCTCCACCACACGTGCACGCAGGGGCTGTCTGACCCCCCCCACCGACCTGCTCTCAGGTCTTCAGCCGCCCTGTGAGTGTGGCCGGGAGGCAGTGGTCCCCCCAGGCTGCACAACAGCCCTTGGACCACTGCCCCCCCATGGGCTGCTGGATGCCATAGCTCCCATCCCAGTGACACCCTGCCACCCAGGCCCGTCCCCAATCCCTGCCTGGGGTCCCCAGGAGAAAAGTCCCCCGCCCTGCTCCAGCAGAGGACCTGCCGGAGCCGCTGTGCCCCGAGGGCTCTGCTTGCAGCGATGCGCACGAGTCCGTCCCAGGGAGGGGGTTAGGGTGAGCATCGCCACGGCTGCTGTTGTCGGTGCAGGCTGGGCAAGACGGCGCTGGCACTACATCCCATGTCACCCCGTCACCTGCATATAGCTCCGGCACCGTGGGGTGCCCAGTGCCAGCCCCACCATCCTCCCAGCCCCAACCCGAGCAGACGCTGTATCATCGGGTGCAGGAGGTGCCACGAGCCCTGGAGAAGATGCCGTGCAGCACGGGACAGCCCGGCCACGTCCCCTGCCCGATTCGAGGGGCTGGAGGAAACCCGGGGTGAAACCGAAACCCCTCTCCTGGCAACCCCCACAACAAACAACCCCTCTGGAGCTCCAAGGAGTCTGTTCTTTTGCTGCAGGGGTGTATCAGCCGCAGCAGATTTGGGGTTTGAAAGTATTTATATCTGCAGCTGCTTAGCAACGTCTGCAGACACCGCGCTGGTGCAAGCAGCGCCCAGGGGAGGTGGCAGCGTGTGGGATTCCCCAGCCCAGCACCAAGCACTGCCGTGACCCAGCCGGAGACCGCGCTGTGGGGTGGGCTGGGGGTGGGCTGCGAAAAACCCCCTTCCCACGCAGGCTGGAAAAGGCGCTTGTGATGCCCAGAGGCAGAAAGTGACCGTGAGCGGAATAAGTACCAGAGTCAGAGCTAGACTTCGAGGGCGAAATTCCGGCATGCAGTGACTCAGAGGGGAAAAAAAAAACGTCCTGAGTGACACTGGGGTCGCTGCCATCACCAGTGTGCACGGCAGGGACAGTCCCCGCAGCACGGTGGATGTGGGCTGTCTCCCAGCAGAGTGGGGTGCTCCATCCCCCGCGGCACAGCCGAGCTCCACCGACACATCTCCGAGCATCACGGACACATCTCTGAGCATCACGGACACATCTCCGAGCGTCACCACCGCCCCCAGCCCCACACACCGCTCTCAGCCCCGTCTTCTGGCTACCCCTCTACGGGGCCAGGGGTCCCTTTGGGAGGCAGAGCAGCAGCCACATCACACAGCATGGAGAGAGTGACAGCGGAAAGTGTCCCCACGCGTGCCGTGCCCTGCGCAGGGCTCTGCTGGGGCTGCTGAGGAGCTGCGCCCCTGCCCTCCCTCCCGAGCACTCGAGTTCGCAGGATTAACGCCTGGTCAGCAGGTTTCTGCGGCAGCACCGAGCCCCAGGCCAGCAGATTAGATGACCAATGTCCTCCTGATCAGCACCCCATGAACCGAGGGGTGAGGGAAGAAACTAAAACCGTCTCATTTCCTGCTCAGGCGGTTGCAGCAGAGGCACATGTGGCCCTGCTCCACGCGGACGTCACAGGGACATCAGCCCAGAGACGAGAAGAGCCCCACGTCCCTCCTCTCCCCCGAGCTCCTCCGGGTCATCCCACCGCTTGCGGGGCAGCTTCTGGGGAAGGGAAACCTTGGGGCGGACTCTTATCCATCTGTCCCCGATGTCCTCCTTCTGTCCATCCGTCCCTCCCTCTGCCTGTCCATTCATCCCTCTGTCCCCCCCTCTGTCCGTCTGTCCCCACTGCCCAGGTCAGGGCACACCAGCCACAGGCAGGGAGGACCAGGGGGTCCCCTCCCCAGCTCCAGCCAGACAAATGCTGCTGAATTTGCTTCCCTGCAGCATCCCCCCGTCCCATCTCTGCTGCCCCCCGGGCACAGCACAGCCCTGCCCGCTCCCCCCACTGGGGCAGAGAGAGGAGCCCAGGGAAAAGGCTGGACACACGCACGGACACGGACAGAGACTTGAAATCCTGTTCATAAAAATACATCCTGCCTGTACAGCACATAACATCCTTTTTACAGTATTTACAGCAGCAGCAGCTGGGGCAGAGGCACTTGGGGGGCAGGTGGGGGGGGTCTTACTTGAGGCTACACGTGCAAAGCGAAGGGCTGGCAGTGGTTGGTGCTGCCTGCGAGACGGGACACCGAGGTCTCCCTGATGTACTGCGAGGATGATCTTCCCTAAAATCACCCAGGGCTTCTCCTCTGGTTTCAACAGTGACATAGACCCCCCCCCCCCCAGCCCCACTCAGTCCCAGGAGCCGCCAGCCCCCCTCGCAGGGCAAAGTCTGGTGACCCCAGTGAGAGCTTGTCCCCTCTCCGTGCTGGCACCTTCATGCGGGAGCAGCGCGAGGTCCGGCCACCGTCGCAGCTGCCCACCCCATGGCCACATCGGTCCCCGCTGGCCGCGGGCGCTGCCCTTCCCGGCGTGGAGCAGGGCGGCACGGAGAGATGTCACCCAGGCCGGCAGCAGGTGGCGGGGGCACAGAAGCAGAGGGTGGGTCGGGGAGGCACGGGGCTCGTCTGCTGTGGGTCCTCCTCTCCAAAACCCCATCTCACATCTCTGCAGGACAACCAGAGAGAGAAAAAGAAAAAAAGAGATCGGTGAGACGACTGCTGGGGGGAGGCTGCACGGCGCGCTGCCCCCCAGGCACCACCAGCTGCAGGGTTAGAGCAGAAATCTGCTGGGGGGGCTCCGGTCCCCCCCGCGTCACTGCCTGCCAGGGTAGCTCAGGGCCAGCAGAAGCGGCGCTTCCCACCAGCCACCTCATTTTGGACCCCCCAGGGAAGGGAACAGATACTGAGAACTGGGACTCGTGCAGCTGCCCAGGGGGAATTCTTTTTCTCTCTCTCTTTTTTTTTTTTTTTTTTTTTTTTTTTTTAAATCAAGTTCTCTCTGCCTCCAGCCTCTCACCCAGGCACCCCGCTGGAGAGAAAGTGTAGCCTCTGCCTCAGTTTCCCCAGTGAGGAAGCTACTGGGGACCAGGCAACCTCACAGACTGCAGAGCTGCCTGAGCAAAGCTGCCCGCGATGCCCAGCGCGGCGTCACCACCGTCCCCTGGGGCTCCTGCAGCCAAACTCCTCACCGGGAGGAGAACATCTGCAGGAGGAGACCACGACCCATCCCCGCTCCCCAGTTCCCCTCTCTGCCACCGCCCAGACCCTCTGAAGTGGTTCCCGCTCCGAGACCTGCCCACGGCTTCGCTCAGTGCCACCACGGCCAAAGGGCACTTCCACAGGCACGTGTCGGGTGGTGCTTAGCGAGTCTGAGCCCTCACTGCCCTCCCTCCAGACGGGGTATTTCCACAGCACTGATTTTTTACAGACTGGGCTATACAAGGGAAAATGTTCTTTTCCTCCTGCTCCCCTTCCCCCCCACCCCCAGCAAAGAAAAGCCTTTGAGCAGCAGCCGGAGGGGGCTGTGGGCAGAGCCACAGGCACCTCCACATCTTCCTGAAAACGTCCACAGCTCTGCAGGTTGTGCTGTTTGGCCACCTTTTTTGCAGGCCACCATTGCCAGGACCCACCTGGCCTCCACATCCCCAGTTCCCTCCAGCGGGACAGTACCGCCACCTCCAGCTGGGGAAACTGAGGCAGCAGAGGGGGAAGACACTCAAGCAGTGGAATGTCTGCCCGGGCTGGAAGGGCTTGAAGGGGATGGGGGGTGACATCCAGATGAGCCCCCTCACAAAAGAAAAGACAGAAGGATTCCACGCCTGCAGCCAAACCCAGGCTCTAAGCGCCCTGCGCTGGGAGCCCCGGCTCGGGGGGGAGCTGGGCCAGGCTCTGCCGAGCCAGAGGCAGCGCAGAAGCCCCAGCGCAGGCGTCCTGCCACGCTGGATCAGCCGGGGGCTCGGGAAGCCCAGGGATCAGAGCTGTGTACGTACCCTCCAAGGCTTTATCCAGATCTGCAATGAACTCCTCCAGCTCCTGCGTGTCGCCAAGCTTAGCTAGCGGAGAGAAACACACCGTCAGGTCCCTCCCATTCCTGCCCCCAGCTTTAAATTGGGGAGAAGAAAACTCCCTACCCCTTGCTTCCAGCCACAATCGCTCCGGCTCCCTGCTGCTCCTGCACCGGCCGGGTGCAGAAAGGAGGGAGAGGGTTATGGGGGGCTGTGTGTGCAACAGGGGCTCAGGGATAACCCCAGCGTCCCCGTAGGTCGATGCATCTCTAGGGGATTGCAGCCCACGCCTGTCCCCAGCTGACAAAGGCATCAAAAGGGCAGCACCGAACCTTTCCAAGCAGTTGCCCAGCACTGCCTGGCTCCGAGTCCTGCACCCCTGTGGGGCTTAAGGGCAGCTCCAGCATCACCCATCCCCACGGGTGCTCCCCCCGTCTGCGCTGGGAGGCACAGGGCTGGGGAGCCGGGGGTTTCACCGAGGATGCTGCTTGAGGAAGGAAAACCCCAGGACTAACTCTGACCTGCAGACACGCAGCGCTTCCACCGGCTCTGTCCCCAGTCTCAGACTCGGGCTCTGGGCGTAGGGTGGTGCCCGCAGGTATCACACAGATCGGCATCCCATAACCCAGCCACCGGCGCTTCAGGCTCAGCGTGGGGGAAAGCAGAGAGGCAGGGCACGTGCTCCCTGGCACGCGAGGCCGGTCAGCATGGGCTCAGTGGAGGCCAGAGCTGGACCCGTACATGGTGGGAAGGGTGCTCACCTTCCCGTGCCCCCTCATCCCTGCACAACCCCAGCTCAGGGACAGACCCCCTCTCTGGGACCCTCCAACAGACCCCTGGCTCAGTCTAGCCTTGACTGGGAGCATGCCAATCCAACTTCGGACCTTTTCCAGGAGCCAGCCAGGACTCCAGGGCTCATTCCCACCGCCAAACCCTGCAGGGGCCCATTGCCCACCCCACCTCAGGGCAGGTGAAGGCCGTCGCTGCTGAGCCCAGCCAAGCAGGCAGAAGGAAGCGCTGGCATCAGCCCTTCGGACACATCTCTCAGCCTCACCTTTGGAGGGGTAACCATCGGCAGGGGTGTTGAGGTCCTCCTCGCTGCAGTTGAGGCTGCTTCCCGGGGACGTGCTGGTACCTGCAGATACGAAGCATCAGCCACGGTCCACAGGCACCTTATAAACAAGTTGCAGGACCAGGGACCAATCTCATAGAATCGTCTAGGTTGGAAGGGACCTTTCAGATCATCGAGTCCAACCATCAACCCTACACTGACAAAAACCACCACTACCCCATGTCCCTCAGCACCACATCTGCCCGGCTTTTAGATACCTCCAGGGGTGGCAACTCCACCACTGCCCTGGGCAGCCTGGGCCAATGCTTGACAACCCTTTCAGTGTAAAAATTGTTCCTAATGTCCATCCTAAACCTCCCCTGGCGCAACTTGAGGCCATTTCTTCTTGTCCCATGGCCTGTTCCTTTGGAGAAGAGCCCGACCCCCCCTGGCCACCCCCTCCTTTCAGGGAGCTGCAGAGAGCGAGAAGGTCTCCCCTCAGCCTCCTCTTCTCCAGGCTGAACACCCCCAGCTCCCTCAGCTGCTCCTCACCAGACTTGTGCTCCAGACCCCTCACCAGCTCCGCTGCCCTTCTCTGAACAGCTTTGCTGCCCCTTCTCGTGCATAGCATAGGGCCCCTGGTCCACCTCACTCTTGGCCAGCCCATCTGCTCTTCCCCTGCTGCAAGGAACGCTTAGAAAAAGGAACTGAGCTTCTCTCCGAGACCAAACAGCACGAGAGGTTGCTGGACACAGACACGGGGACTCCTCGGGTTTATTACAGGAAACCGTTTCCCTCTGAAGTCCCAGTTATCTCAAGCCCCGTGTGCTCCTGCAGCAGCCAACCCAGCAGAAGGAGCCCCAGCAGACACCGGCAGGCCCTGGGCCAGGATCCAGTGGTCACCACCCCGTGCTGCTCACCCAGCCCATGAGAGATGAGTCAGGCGGGAGCTCAGTGGTGGGATCAGCAGGAAGCTCCGTGGTTTACCATGGAGGAACCCCAGAGCTCCCAAAGCAACTCCATCCCAACGGACACCGCCCTCCCCAGCCCCGGACTCACTCTCCAGCTCATCAATGCCACTGTCGTACACGCTGTGTCCCGCTTTCCTCTTCAGCTCCTCCAGGTGCTGCTCGTATTGACACGCGGGGCCTCTGTCGAAATCCTCCATCACCACATCGAACTCCCGCAGCAGGTCACTGAGCTCATCAGCCATGGCTGGGGGGGGGAGGCAAGAAGTCAGCGGAGGGAGGCGCTTGGGGCACACGCCGGACAGACATCCCCACCAAAAGCCTCTGGGGAGCAGTGCCAGGCTGGGGACGGGGCAGACCTAGGCTGGGGGCCACCTCTCCGCAGACCCGCTGCCAGCTCTTGCCCCACGCAGCAAGGTCAGGGCTGGCATTGCCCTTCACCACCACCGCCCCGCGCCATCCCCTGCAGGGCTCTGAGCACATCCAGCTCCTTGGGCAGCTCATCCGTCCCCCCCAGCTCATCCGTCCCCCCCAGGCTCATCCCACAACCCAGCAGGGCCCCAGCCCAGTAAGAGCTGGTCCTACGCAGGCAAGGGTCTTGATCCCGGACCCAGCTTCTTCCTCTGCCTTCAGGGGAGGTTACGGCAGGGCTGACCAGGGGCCCTGGACCACGCCGAGCCCAGGTGACCGTGTCCTGGGCATTGAGCCCGGCTCCCAGGGACGTGCCGCTGGCTCCCCCCGGGTCCTGCCCCACAGAGCCAGCCCGTCCGGGGGGAGGCGAGGCCGGAGCGGGCCCACGGAGGGCTGGGGAGCGGAGACGGGCGAGGGGCCGCCCCTGGACCAGCAGCCGTGGGAAGGGGCGACCAGCGGGGTCAGGGATCGCGCTAAGGCAGGGCAAGCCCCGGCGGCACAAGGCGGGGCGGGGGGGCACAAGCCGCGACCCGCTCCCCAGGGCTCACCCGAGGGGGCGGCGGGAGGGGGTGTAGAGCCCCTCCGGGGGCACGGCACGGCACTCACCGGCGGGCTCCGGGCGGCGGCGGCGGCTCCGGTGCCGTCCCGGGCGCGGGCGGGCGGTTTTAGCCCCGGGGCCGCCCCGCGGCGGGGGCGGGGGAGGGGAGGGGAGGGGCGTGGCGGCCCCGCCCTGCCCCCCCCCCCCGCCGGCCTCGGGGGTCCCCGTCGCTCCCGGTGCGTCCCCCGTGGTCTCCGCGGGTCACCCCCAGCCCCTCCGGTCCGCCCCCCCCTCCGCGGCCGGGGGTCTCCCCTCGCCCCCGCGGGAGGACGGACCGGCCTCTCCCGGGCGGGGCTCGCCGCCTCCCTGCGCTCTGGTGGCCCTGGGTGGTGCCCCGGGACCAGTGTCCCGTGGAGCCGGGTGGCCAAAGCCCCTCCACACCCCGGCAGCCGCGGGGGGGACATCCCTCCAGCCCTCCCTGCCTCCCCCTTGGCACTGGTCAGCGGGAGCCTGGTCCAGGCCAGCTGCTCCCTGGGCTGCAGACGTTCTTGAGATCTTCAGGTTTCCTCCCGGGTGCCCCGTTTCCTTCCCTGCATCACTGTCCGTCCACCAGAACCTGAAGTCCCGCAGGATGAGTCTTCCACTGTCCTGCAGCCGAGCTCTGCCCCCTTTCCTGGGAGCTCACCCCTCCTCCATCCCTTCTGCGGACTGAAGTCACCCCTCAGCCTGGGAGAACGGGCTCCGCTGTAGATTCTCTTTCTCCTGTGTTTCTCCCCCTGCCAGGACCTTAAAAACTGGCCTACGACAGGGCGAGGGGAGGTGGTCACCCATTACAAGAGCGCTG